>NC_080713.1:16203698-16458698 GCF_019097595.1 Hemibagrus wyckioides
ACTCTGAGACGATATGAGGAACAAACATTGAGAGGACTCAAAAGGGAATCCATCCTCATCTGGGTGACACCCTAGTAAGTGATTATAAATAATTTCCCTGGTCAAATCGTTTAACTGCTTAATCAGGAAATTATTTATAGTTTTAACATCAAGTCCATCTTGTTGAAGTTATCAGTTGTTCACTGATAGAGTTTTGAGTGCTAATGCAGTCCAAAGCCATCACCATTGTTTCTTAGTGATGCTATCCACAGTGAACTCGTGTATCTCCAGGCTGTCCATGTAGGGCATCCTCAGCAGCAGCATGTGATGAGACTCCAACCAAAAGAAGGGCATCAATAAGGATCAGATAGATCCAGGGAGCTGAACCATACCATAATACCAGTAATACAAGCATACCAGTGAGTTAAGAGTGAGGGAAAAGAGGTCATTTCACGATTGACTTTAATTTCTGCATTCACCAGTCAATTTATTAGGAACATCTGCATATTCTGAGAGTTATCCACTTAATCATGAGAAGATAAAATCATAAAAGTAGAATATTCAAAAAAGGCAGGATGTTGGTCACTTCGTAGACTAGTTGATGATACAATGTGGACTGGTTTAAGGATTTCAGAAACTGCTGATCTGTGGAGATTTTCATGCACAACAGTGTCTAGAGTTTTCCATCCAGTGAGCTGTAGTTCCTGCAGGCTGAAACAAATCACTCTTTACGGCTGTGATGAGCAGAACAGCATCTCAAAAAAGAAAAAGACTAGGTGAAGTTTCTCCTTTTACCGTCATGTTTCAGTCAGCTTGTGCTTTCTGTAGCCCCAGATTCATGGTGTTGGGTTAAATAAGTGGAACCTGATGCATTTTTCTGTGGTGTAGCCCAGCCATCTCAGCTCAGCATTGTACCATTTATACCTGAAGTGCTCATGAATGTATGAACTTTTACTGTTTCCACATGACAGCTGACATTATACATTACATAATAATTACATGAATGTGCTAGTGGATGGCGAGTGGATGTTTAACTGTACATAAAACTGCACGTTGTGTCAAACAGTGATTATATTAATATCAGAGTCTGCATCTGAGCAGTGTTTAAATCAGTTTTTAGATTAAATAGTGTAAAAACAAGGTTAAACCTGTCAATCTGCTATGAGCTCCTCAGTAAAGGTTAGCGTATGTAATGTCAAATTTAAAAGAGGAACATGAACATGAGCGACAATGAGTGTAGGATGTGTTGAAATGAAGAAAAAGGACGTGTGAGAAATCCTCTTAATGAGAATTTGTTTTGGGATGCTGAGAAGGCACAGGGCGCATGAGGCGGGGCATCTGTTCTACAGAGCAGGTATGATGAAACAGTCTGAGGCAACTATTATGACACTGGCCTTTCCTCTGAGATCAGACCAAAAAAATAACTTAAGATATTGACCCAATTAAAAGCAGGTGGATTAAAAAACAAAGGCAAACCAGATGATCAGATTTATTTTCAAATACTGTACCTTTATAGCACAAGAGATCCAACTTTACCAAGTCAAACTGTCAAAATAGAAACAACATGCATATAGAAACAAATAAAAATACATACATTACTGCTTTATTTATCCTGAAAGGAGCCCGGAATGTCCTGGACTGTAAGTAGCTTTTACATTTTGAGCTGTGACTGATCTTTTATTCACGCTGGAGAGTGAAAGTCAATGGGGATCCCTGCTCTTTGTCCTGTGAACCCAATGCACTGTGTATTTTAATGGTTTCCATTCAGTAACACGCTTGACTCACCTCATAAAAGGCTATAAACACCAGATGAGTTAATGAACAAGAATGCAGAGTCTTACAAGACAGTGGCTAATATTAAAGTCTAATAATTACAGCCTGTGTAAAAACTGTGCACTAAAGACCTCCTTCAACAAATCTCGTCTCTCAACACATCTCAGCTTTAGTCACCCTGCCAGCAGTTTAGTATCTTTTCTCTTCCACCACACAGATCAGGTAGTGGCCTGTACCGAATCCTGTGCATTACCCAAGGAAAGCATGAAGCTCTGCAGAGACATTGACGGATAACAACTTTTGTGCCAGTGATGGCTGTGTGACCTTTGTGTTTTTACGTGATGGGAAGCTGTTTGCATGAACTGCAGTCAAGACATTTTGTGTTCAAATTTTTGTTTTGATTAGTTTTGTACTGGGGCTGTAATTTGCACTGATTTATAACTGCATACTGACATTATGACAAAAATGTCTCAAACCATGTCAATTATTAGCCAAGATGCATTATTTATAAAGAATCAACTCTAGAAAACAGACATTTTAATAATAAAAAAACCTCCTAATATCAGAGGATTTCCAAGAAAAAAAACCCCATAAAATAGTCACATGACAAGAAATTTATTTTGCCAGCAGCATAAACTGCAGTGAGCAGATGAACTATTTGTAATTGTATAAAGCTGTGGGCTGCAGGACAGATATATAAATATCTGACAATGGTAAGCAAAATGTGAACATCAAACATGTCTTGGCTGATCTAATACACAATACTACACGTATTTGGTTTCTTCTCACCAGAATCTATCGTCGTCATTTTTTCACTATTGTTTCCTCTTGAATCAGTTCAGTGTACAGAAGACAAGACCAGCCAGTGAATGATGGACTTAAATCTGAGCTCAGAGGCAGAAAGGAGCCACAGAACACAGAGAGAATAGTCCATGTTGTTGCGTATACATGTCACTGGATACACTTTGTCCACTGCGGTCATCGTTTCATGTTGCTAAGGCGAACGTTCTTCTCCAGCTCAAACTGCCTCTGGTCCACCCTCTCCAAAAAGTTCTTCCTCTCCAAATACCTGCAGAAACAAAGTAGGAGAGATGAAAGCGGAGTATTTTCAGTGCAGAACTCATTCAGATTTTTGCAGTTGCGCCTGATCAAACATCTGCATGAGCTGAACAACAAACAGGCATAAGAGTTGTAAAATAATTAAATCATCATTTTGTTTTAATGTCCTTTTATGTTTTGTTTGTTTCAGACCCATCCAACACATAATACTGCTGCATGCACTGAAACACTGGAAAGTGATGGAATAAGCCGGAACTGGTCTTGGTTGACTGAAAGGATTCACTGATTGAAAGAGTCAGGATTCATGCATCTGCAAATACTACTTTCAAAATACACTGATGCTTTATAACCAAGACAGCTTCATGTTTGTCTTGCAGTTTGCAACTGTGAAGCTCATCACAGAGACTGAGCCTAAGGAATGACTTGCAGCATTTCAATGACTGATACTGAATCGTTATAGACATGGGGGAAAAAATGAATTCTGTCTATACAGCACACACAGAGTGTCAATACAGAAATATGAGCTAACGGTTTACATGCAACATGGCGCATGTGCATTAATCAGCGTCTGACAAAACCTCAGACACACACTCGATAACACAACACTGTCCTTGCATTTGATTGATGGCACTGGATCTAGTTTACATTTTCTCAAACATGCAGTCCAATACCAGCATAATGCTTCACACTGTACTCCAGTACATGCATGAATAAAATTTTATTAATGATGAATTCAGGCTCCGTATTTCATTCACAGAGAGCTAATGAACATGCAATGCAAAAAAACAAGCGACTATGTCTACCTGTTTATCTGCATCACTTTTCCTGTGCAGATATCATAACCTCATACTACTCATTACATCCCCCAAAAAACCAGCCTGTATCTCTGTATGCAGACAAACACAGCTACTAAATAGTATCATGCAAGCATTTCCTGTCTAAAGGATTTCCTTTCTGCTGTGTCCTGTGTAAGCGAGTGAATAAAGAAATGGCTATTGTTACATGCAAAGTGACTGCTGATGCAGTACAGCTTCATCGTCACTCAAAATCTCAAGCTACTTTCAAATGTACACTGTCTTTGTAATGCGGCCTAAATGTGCTACAAATCTGAACAGCCCCTGCTCCTTAACTGCTCCACATGAGCGACACAACGATTGAGACGAGAGCTCTGCTTAGACAGAACGAAGTCAGATTAATCATGTGTAACAACAAGCAATTCGTTTGTTTCAATTGGTTGGCAATTCATGTCAAATTGCTGAGCCACAAAATAGATTTCAGTGAAATAATGTTAATAAGGCGTACTGTGTTTTTATGTACGTTTAGTGATCATGCTCAACAAGAGACACGCCATCTGAGAAACAGCCAACAACAAGGCTGTGGATGGAAACTACATCTGTGAAAGGAACAGATACATCTATTCACATCTACAAGATGGTCCTAAATATCTCCATACTTATACGTATGCCAGCACCACGTCAGTTGTACCTTTGTCACTGGAATATTATGGACATCATCTTGGTTGGTCTGCAACACTAGCAGACTTTTTGAATTTGATAATTTGGCAACAGTGTGATGTGCTTGCCATGTTTCCTGTTAAAGTCCATTCCAACCCTGCACAGCTTCCTGATGCAGCCATACGATTCATGATTTCAATGCATTCTTCTTCTGTCAAAACTATTCTTTAAGGCTATTTGGGGAAAAAATATATACATAAACTAAGTATGAACAATTTTTTGAAAGACATTTCAGATTAATTTCCATATGCTGACTTTTGGGACATGCTGCGTACAGATGAACCTCACCTAAAATTTCTTCTAGCGATTTCTCTTTGTCTGAGAAACATGAGTCTTGCTTAAATACAGTGGCTTGTTTGCTGCACAAGTGATTTTGATTGATGTTGAATCACTTTGTAGAAATGTCAAGTCTGCATGATGTTTATGCTTTAATGTGACTCATAACAGTGTCGATGCAGCCAGCGTGACGAGCTTGTTTCTATGGTATTGTTCATTCTCATTTTGAGATTTTAACACCCCATTACAGCCTATTATTCTAAATAATATTTAGTATAAGAGGATACAGTTTCAAAGAGCTTACAGAGATCACATGCTTGCCATCTTTGATGTTGACTTAGATTTGGTTTTAAAAAAAGCAAAGGCCCTTTTGAGAAGCTCTCAGCAGATTACCTAAACGCAATGCAGTGTTGTGTGTCTGGACCTCTTCTTATGTAATCTTGCTGCATGTTTTTCTGAAAAAATCTTTATCAGATAAATTCCTGCCTACATGAAATCAAGATGAACTTTTGGTTCCACATATTACAAGGTCACATATCTGTAAACCTGAACTTAATCCCACATATTAAAAAACCGAATCTGTGATTCCTGCTGTTTATACAGAACACGTATCTAAACAAGCAGAACTGGACGTTGAGGGTGCCAGCGGGGAGCCAAGTCTGTTCCTGTCCTTTTATGTACCAGTTTGTCAGCCAAATATACCACTAAACTCTACCTCACCCAGGAAGAAAGCGAGTGACACACCTGACCTTGCTGTGACCTTGACCTTGTTGGGCTCAATTATAAATACTACAAGCATTCAATCATGCGCTCTTAAGATACCGTGCTAGCAAGCATCTCAGATAGATGGATGGCAGATTAGAAAAACATAATTCTTCCCACCACTTCTGACAATTTAACAGACAAATTAAATTCATCAAAGCAACCAGTATAAATCATTTACTATTAAAAAAGGACAAGCAGGTGTCTAATTTTTTTTCCACTGATTTAATAATTTAATAGGTGAACTTCCTCTCTGACTCTTAAAACAATTTCTGTACAATTTCATAATAATAATAAAAAAAAAACTCTACAAAAATTCAAATCATAATATGTAAAGCCACATAGCTCTGATGCATGACCAGAAAAAGAGTTGAGAAAACTTTCAAAATAATTTCTCTAGAATTGGTTGCAGGTGATTGAGTAATGTTTTTGAGCAGTGTTGTAAATGAGTCCCCGAAATGTTGCTCAACATAGAAACGAACCTGCTGTCAGAAGCTCTGTAGAAGGACTGAGAGCACACAGACCAGCTGCATTTGCACATGGAGGCTTTTGGGGGGGGGGGGATGGTTTCATTAAAAATACTGTTCTGGCTCTGATGATCTGCAGTAGCTTACTGCAGCTGTGGATGAGTTGCCTGTACACTGGAGAAAGAACAGTGAGTACAGATTAACTATACGTTATATGTGCGTCCTGAGTGAATTAGATTCATATCCCGTAATTTGTTTCATCAACCCTTAACAGACACCTTACTGTGCAGCTTCTGCATTCAGTGAACACTAGATTTCTACATCTCCCTCTTGGTTAGACTGCTCCCTTCTGTTTCTTCCCAAAAGAAAACCCCGGCTCTGATCTCTTTGCTCTGCTAATCCCTCATGGAAGTCAAGCCTTGCTTTGATCTGATGGTAAATTGTCCATTGACATATTTTACATACAATCTACAGAATGTTTGGAAGCCGAAATTGGTGCCATCCCCCTTTAATTTCTTTGTAGGTGACTGGAAAGACTGCATTTCAGAGAAGAAACATACATCAACCACTAAAGTCAGTTCCCACTGCAGATTCAGAATCGTTCATCCTACTCTGGGATGAATCCGGACCTTTGAGTGCCCCACAAGCACATCAAGCACTTTTACGCTCCATCATGTCCATCACCACACCCTCCACACCATGTTCACTTCCCCTCCCAAACCACATCCAACCCAAAAAGATTTAGAAACACAGAACAGCAGCATGCTCTAATTTGGTCCGTCAGAAAAATCTTATTTTTAACCCCCAGCCTAGGTTTTTAATTTTGGGCTCCTCTTAACCACAGTCCAGTGAGGCTTGGAGCACATTCTGCACCAGCAGCAATGAGATGCCCATCTCTGTTCAGCTTGAGCTATGCATCTCCTCCTCAGAGAGTGAAGGGGTTAAATTCAATATTCTGTAAGAGGTGGGTCTTGTGTCATGTGTATAGATGATGTCATTGTGTAATCGCATCCCCTGAAGTAACTCTCTACTCCCATAAGCCCCAGCCTTCAAACCAACCCCTAGCTGGCACACACAACAGCTGCAGGCTAGGTGATTATGAAGACCTGGGTAGATAGGAAAGACTCTGGGGGGCTTCAGCTCTTCATGAAGGAGATTTAAATGGGAACATGATGACATACTAAGAGTAGAAATGAAACTCTGCAATTGGCTAGTCAACATAAACAAACTAATCAACTAATAATTACGGAGAAACTCAAGGGATGAGAGGAATCAAAAGATATCAGAACAGTGATCATCTCAACATGCATGCAATTTGATGTAAGAAGGGTAATCCATGCCCCAAGTACACTAGAGTTTCTGAAAATACCATGAAAATGACATGTCTATCAATGTGCTGTAATATATTTAGCCCTACAGTGGAAGTACACTCGAGTCAGGGTTCATTAGATTTTAAAAGGAGTGGGGGATAGAAGAATTCCCTAAAGGATACGCAGGTGTTATTACATTCATCGTCTGTCTGTTTGTTTATTCTGTTTTTAATAGTCCTTTTGCAAAGCTGATGAGAGCTGGGCTGGGCAAGAGACTTAAAACGAGAAAAGAAATATGAAAGGCTGATACACAGTGATACATTTCATATGAGGGAAAACATTTTATTTGCTATGACATTTAGAATTTTTTTGTAGGGTTTTTTTTTTTTTTTTTTAAAGTCCACTTGGACTGTTGGACCCTGCATTCACAGATTTCTTTGTCTTGTATGTTGGTCAGTGGTGGGCATTCCTATATTAGGTTACAGCCAGTTGCCATGGTTTCCTTAGGAGCATCAGTGGATGGCCAAGCAAAGAACATGGATACCTACAGAACGTGCATAAAACCCACTTTATAACCCTCAAGCAAATGTTGATGTCCCACTAAAATGAGATGCGCTGTCCATTTTCACCAAAGGGAAATGCTTGTGTATAAATAACATCACAGGTCTATTAGTGTCAGTCTGAACTGAGAAATGTTTGCTCTTTGCAATCACTGCTGTCTATTTTATGGCAGAAAACACTGGCAATATTCTATTAAGGTTCACTTCAAGCTCATAGGCAGCACAAGTTTAGGAGCTGTGACTATCTGAAATCAATGAGCTAATGTGTTTTTGCACTACTCGCCCTGCCCACTTTGCATCACACCACTTGCCTTGCCACCAAAAATCGCTTTGTCTCTTGTCAATGTAAATCTCCAGCTCCTGCTGAACATTAACTTCTTCCAGCCACTTCAACTCTCAGATTTTCTTTATATTTATTTTGACCTCATTTTATCCCAATTAGGTTATTTACCAATTCGGAAAGCTAGCTCTTCCCAGCACACCACCTGTACTAACAAAGGAGGTGAGGGCTAACACACACGTCCTCAAAGACACATGAAGCTAGCCAGCCCTGTTTTTTTTTCTGAAATGCTGTCACAAGACAACATCACACACTCATGTACGAGCTCACAGTGAGCCATGACTGGTTCTGTTTGTCAGAGGAGTAATGCCACACACCCTATCCAGAGCGCAGAGCTGATTATACTTTTATGGGCATCTGTGGCATTGTCAGGATTCAATCTCATGATCTCCCAACAAAATGCTATCTGGTGCACCGCTCGGGAGCCCTAACATATCCGCAAAATTCAGAAATTTTATTATCTCACTAAGTACATCACAGCATCTTTAATTTCATAGCCTTTAATATCAGTGTGGGTTCTGTACAGGTGTGTACACACTTAAAGAATATCATAAATCTGCAATAAGAAGCCTGTGTGTTGAGCAGTCTAAAGAGGTGTGTGTGTTTGTGTGTGTGTACACATGGCACTCAAGTACACAGATCAAACTAACAGCCCTGCATGTATATAGGTGAGTAGGTCTCTGATTCATTACATAAGCCTGCGAGGAGCATGCAGAGCACTCTTAAACACACACTTGCCTGAAAACAACTTAATTATAGGTAAACAAAGCCAATGTAAAGTATGTGTGTGTACGTACTATTTAAATGAAAACATGCAATTTCAGACGTCTGGCTGAAGCTTCAGGATAGAGCACACTATAGACTTAAAAGCAAGCAGACATAACAAGGAATGTCACTTTTAGAATTGTACCAGTGCTTAATAAGTCGAAACTATGTTCTTTCTGAACTATGAAGAGTATAAAAATGCCATTAACAGGGTCATACAGGTTCTAGTGCTGGTTTTCATCTACTGCTTGGGTATACAGGAGCTGGACCCAAGCTGACCTCCATCCATCTTTCCTACAGCTTTACTCTGAAACAGATGTAGAAGTTAATCTGCACTGCACTGTTCTATAAAGCTATTCTCAATCACCTCAAACCTCTAACAAAGGAGGGTCGTTGACTTAGGCCATGAGAGCTGGTGTGAAATCAGTGTGGTTTGTGCTCCAGTGAGGTGAGAAGGCAAGAGTTTTCATTTCAGTTCCTAAAGAAAATTTTGGAAATTTCAGTTCACAATTCTCATTCTTTATACTATAAAAATGTTTAAATGTCCGATTTTTATAGAAGAAAACAACCCCAGCACAGTGTGAATGCATAGGCTCCAGACATGCAGGATCAAAATCGAACCCTGAACCCCAGTGGCGCAAGACAAACCTGCTAACAGATAAGCCACCATATTCCTGATGTATGTAATGAAAATAAGAATCTTTAAAGGAAATCTATAATTTAAACTGTTGTTCATTTGTCAGTCAAAGGCAGAGAAGCAACTTTGATGTGAAAAATCTGCATTTGAGGACAAGCATACATCAAACGTCACTTGAAAATGATTATGGGCAAAAACCTGAAGTTCTATAATTATACTACTGCTGTCTCACCCTTCTTTCCCTCGATTATGAATGGCCAGCTCTTCAGTGATGCCCTCATCTGATTTGAACGAGTCCCAGTCCAGCTTGGACTTCTCCAGGGTGCTCATTTTAGGCTTTTTTGCTCCAATGCGGCTCAGGACGCTGCCCATCCCCGCTGGTCTCTTCACGCTAAAAGAGACAGGAGAATTTTAAAGCTGAAGCAGTATTAAGGGAAATGTTTTAATCAAGACAGAGAAAGAAGTTAAAAGCACTTTACCAAAAAAAAGAAAAAAAAACCCTCAAGTGTTTTGATCATCTCCAAGGCAGAAACAGCATGAATGCATCACAATACTACAGACAAATATGCAGCACATGAAGATCATGTGACACAAAAGGGGGGAAAAACAAGCAGGGGGTAAACACAGGGGGCAATGTGGGTTAGAAGTGACAGCAACTTTTTCTGTGCTTTAATGGAGCGATTTCTAATGCTCCTGAAACAAAGATGTTCATTTTCAAGGATACAGGAGGCATTTTGACACTGGTGCTAAGCTTCGCTGCAATAATGGAATGTTAAATGATGTGTGTCAGGGAAAAGAGAAACCATCAGGCTAGTGGGATGTTACAGAAAGGGGTTGACTGGGGTGGGGGTCGAGAGGTGAGAGGAGACGGAATAGTGCTGGAGAGGAGCAGGGCCCAAGGATGAAATGTTTTCACGCCCAGGTGAGTCATAGCAAAAAGGCTTTCATTTGAAACGAGAAGAAAAAATGAAATGAGCATTTCTTAGTGGGTGTGTGTGTGTGTGTGTGTATGTGTGCATAAAATCGGCCATCAACTTTCTCCTTTTGCAGAGAGAGAAATGGCTGCATAACAAAGTCGGCCAAAAAAGTTTACTGCCTGTGAAATTTTCCCTCACAGGTGGATTATGCTCTCAGACTCTTCATGTTGCTCGTACAGTTTGCTCAGTTGTTACACAGCAGGCAGCCTGCCTCATCTGGGTGAAGCTCCTGCTATGCTGCATGCATATGCATGAGCACTATACATACACGCTGCCAATTATCTGATTATCTAATCATCTGGCAGCACTGCAATGCATAAACTCATCCAGATACAGGTCATGAGCTTCGATTAACGTTAATGTTAAACATCAGAATAAGAAAACAAAATGTGATTTCAGAAACGTCACACCGTAGCATGGTTGTTGGTACCAGATGCATATTTCAGAAACAGCCAGATACATTTAAACTTACAGGAAGTTTAGTTTAGAGTAATCCAAATAATCTCTCTTTATAACTGTGACGAACAGAAAAACATCTCAGCACACAATCTGCTCTTTTATTCCGATGTCCAGTTGCAGTGAGCCTTTGCCCACTACAGCCTCAGATTCCTGTTCTTGGCTGCCAGGAGTGCAACCTAATGAGGTCTTTCTTGTAGCCAAATCTGCCTCAAGGTTCCACATGTATTCATTACTCCTAGTGATTAATTATTAAGCACAATTTTAAAAAGTCGCAGTCTACAAATTGCAGGGATTCTACAGTAAAATTTCTAATTCAGAAGCCTTGCCGCACACATCGTCCAGAAAATTCGTCCATCACTCTCTCAGTTTGGTGAGCCGAAAACCTTATATACAGAAAGTAAAAAAATAAACAAATAAAATAAAATAAATAAATAAAAAATTCTAAGAGATCCTTAAACCAGTACCGTAGTTATTCTCTACACTGTAATGGCACCATCCAAAAATCTCACATTGTTGTACCCCTAACTGGATTGACAGCAAAAATCTACTTATCTTACACTTATGATCCCTAATGTAAACACCCGGGTACCACAGACTGAGTGGAAGGAACCATTTCATAGCATATTTATTTCACAACGAACCATGAAACATGAGCTCATATATCAATACAACATACAATGTGCTACTGAGTGGCATGACTAATATCATCATGCATCAGGAAGGTCATATCACAAGAACACACATTACTCCAGCAATCAATACAGGAGTGTAGTTCATGTTCCCGCTCCACTGGTACAGTGATGTATATTTAGCCCTGCAACTCCAAACAGATCTGTTATGTTTGCTGCTGTTTAAACAATACAATTCAACACACACACTCTTACAGCATAAAATCTCAGATGCAAAGAAATGTGTTCATCTAGGCCAAGAGTAAGCCGAAAGACAAAAGAAGACGCACGAAAGAGAGAAAAGGAGAGACGCACAACTTTGAGGAAAAACAGGGCTGAACTCTGCCTGACAGACTGCAGTTGCCATCTGTGCTGATGCTGTCAGCATCATTCATGAGGAAAAAGGAGAAGATAAAAAGAGTGAGAGAGGAAAGATTCTCTGGACCACGCTAGTTGTTTGGATGTTTCTTCTACTGCCCTTCAGGAAGGAACAAATCCAGCTCAGTTCTCAAGAGATCAACATGTGCAAACGCAGGCATGTGTATAAAAGACGTAGAAAGGATGAGAGAATAGAGAGGAAATAAATGAGCCAGCGCTTCAGTGTACACACAGGCACACGTGTATATACACACACAGACCCACACACACACACACACACACACCTGTATACAAAAACATATCACAAAGCTCATGATTACACACAGCTTTCTGCCAGCTGTTTCAGTGTAGCTCTATTCCCACACCAGACTAAGCCTATCAAGGACACACAAACATGCGTGCCTGTGCGCGCACACACAAAGTTTTGAAAAAAAAAAAAAAAAAGCATAAATTATTGATAAGGGGGATCAATATGTCAATATGAAAAATTCCTTCTCTAATACAAAGCATGCTAAATATGCATTTTGTGCCTCATGTGACCCTTGTGGCCAGATTTGAGTTTCGACTTTCCTCCTTTATACTCACACTGTTTTTTTCCCCTCACAACATTTTGTATTGCAAGAGTAATTCTGGGATGAATTGACATGGATGATCACACATGCACGCATACCTTGATCACACATGTGCGTACTCTGGCAGTGAATCAATAGATAATCAAGACTCGGCTGTGAGTCAATCCTGCATGGTGTGTGGCAGCAGGGAGTGAGAAAGTAAGAAGGAAGGGTTGTCTGGAAGGAAGTGGAGTCTGGCAGAGCAGGATATGATCCTGAGCACAAATACAACTTGGTTCAACCAAAATGGAGACGATTGTGAAGGGCACACAGTTACTCACAAACATACACAAACACAGACGCAGGACAGGAGTCTGGCAGTCTGTGATTCTGGAGCCGTTTATTTGCAGACTGAGCTCTCCCATGACCAGAGGCTCGTCACTGTCTCTCTCACTCTGTCTTATACATGTGCAGAAACCCTGCTTAACAAACCCTAGTCCAACATTACAGGACAGGAAATGGATTAATCACCTCTCTTCCTCTTTGTCCACCTTCCATTTTGATCAAGGCCACCCTCACAACATTCACTGCTCATAGCTCACACACCAAGCCACACTTCACAAGTACTGGCCCAAACACAAACCAACTGCACTTTGAGGACTAATTCATTTCCCATTAACTTGAAAAATAACTGCAGTCACAGTGACCACAATGAAGACAAGTCTATCATTATTATGGTGTGCATTAAGGCCATTGTCAAGGTCACAGCGGTTTATTTGGCTTATACATGGTGCCAAGATTTGTAGTACATTGTGCAGAACAGCCAGTGAAACAGATGGAAGCAGGCTCAAACACATAGCCAGTGCAGTCTAGTGAAATCAATTGCTGAACGTCTTAAAGACAGGCCACAGGTGTCAATGCTGACCTACATGCAGTGCTGCGCTGCTACTCAGAGAGGATGCTGATGGATTATTAGAACTGGAAATGAGGGAAGTGATATCGTTCATGAACCAGCCCAGAAGCAAATAGCCTCAGTGACCTACATTCTTAACAACATTGTTACACAAACGCACAAAAATTATATTTATAATGAAACTATCACTTGTCTCCGAGATGAGGATGGGTTCCCTTAAAAACCTGGTTCATCTTATGTTTTTTTTTTCCGCTTATCGTCTCAGAAAGTGTCTCCTTGCCATAGTCGTCTCTGGCTTGGTCATTAGGGATAAAGTTAACATTTATTTAACTGAGCTCAGTTAGGAGCAAAAAGATCCTATTTAAAATAAATAGAACACAAAGTAAAGAAATGAACAGCATCAAACAGCACCACAATTGTGCACAATTAAAATGAACAAAATCACAGTTTGTCTGTATAACTGTGAAAATGTAAATGAAAAGGACAGAGGCTGGTCACTAGTTAAAGCTCTAGGTCACTGATCAGAAGGTTGGGGATTTTGAGCCTCAGCACCACCAAGCTGCCACTGCTGAACCCTAACAAGCCAGGATATGTGAAAACAGAATTTCACTCTGCTGTAATATATATGTTCCAAATAAACATTTCATCTAAATACTTCCATAAAGCAAAATAAGCCATCCTGCTTACTAATTAGCACAAACATACAGTTCTCCAAGTGGCTTCTGGTCACTCTGCAGTGGAGCTGACGAGAGCCTGTCAGCAGGTCCACTCAAAGCCCTAGCTGGAGGAAGTGTACATATGACTGAAGTGTAGCCAACTGGAATCAAACAGCATTGTGTGTGTGTGTGTCTCTCTCAATACCCTCCCCAATTCATCCCTTGTCTTTCTTCTTAGTCCCATCTTCCCTCTCTGATCTTCAAAGTCCATGAAGACATGCGTAGCTTGAGGCATCTCCACCCTGCTCTGTCTTTCTGTTTCACAGGCTGAGGGACAGATTTAATCTTGATAGACAAAAAAAAAGTGCACCTGTTCAGAGATGGCTAATGAACATGTGCAAACACACACACACCACACACACACACCACACAACAGCTAAGTGTGTGTGTGTGTGTGTGTGTGTGTGTGTGTGTGCACAATACTGAAAGTTCAAAGACCTTTTACCATCAGACCACCTGCCTGTTGCATCGAACCACCAGGACATGCAACTAACAGCCAACCTGCTCTTTTATTTAGCCGTCACCTGGACGCATGCACATTTTCATAGCAACATGGCCTTCATTAGAGTCATTCTATTCAAGAATTGCCGATGTACTCACTGCATTTAATCTGCACTGAACTAAGTGATATTCCCCCAAATATAATAAATGACATTACATTTACACCATGCACATTATATTGTTAAGGCATATTTATACACTATAAACATGCCATAAATAACAACCAAACAAACACAGAGTATCACATTTTTGAAGGGAAGTCTGTGATTAAGTGTAAAGTAGATTATAAAGCAGACTGGGGAAAAGTGGAGTTTTGAAATGAGCACTGAAAATGCAAATGGTTGAGAGGAAAATGGAAAAATTACAATAAAACCTCAGATTCCTATCTCTGGAGTAGCTTTCGAGTGCACAAATCAGCGCTGCTCATGCTCTTATCCTGGAGCTCTTCATGAGCTGAAGCAGGTGTGTTAAGGTCCAGGAAACACTGTAGCACATTAGGATCATTACAGCACATTAGGCGAAATTACCCTCAGCATTTACTCATGCAGTTTTGCTTCACATATCCCACTCTCACTGAGGAGAGCAAAATGATTTCAACATGAAAAGCCATTTTCAGCCTCGGGTGTGCTCATGCCTATTTGTTTTAGCCGAAAGGATGTTAGCAGTGGAAACCTTTACAAATGTAACAAAATGCAACAAATTCACATGCACAGACTCGCACTAGTCCTCTCATTCACACTGCAATCAGCAGGGAGTCCTGGTGAATGTCCAAGCATCACTTCCTCTAAATATTGCATTATTATTATTATATTTGCCCCCATCTTTGAATCCAGGCAGAGGGACATGAAGGATCAGGGGTATAAATACTTACAGATTTAAATCTATGAAACAGTTTGGAGGTCATAGCTCAACGCTGGCATCTCTGTCTAGCTAATCTGTATCAAGCATAGTAGAAACATTATCAAATGAATTTAATTTTGTGTTATATGTAGCTCGGCAAAAAACAAGATTTTTTTCCTCTTTCCCCTTCACTCTTTGCCCATCATACATCAGAGATGTCCTCCCATGGTTTATAGCTACCACTTTTTTTATTAATAAAAACTGACTTGTGTGCACAGTACTGGCTTGCACTGTTTTGCTTGGCATTTCATCCTGTCAAATCACATCAAAACGGCTCGAAGAGGCAATACACATCATTTAAATGCATCTTTCCTACACAGCCATCTAAACACAGAAAGAATGAGGAGCAGCTTCTTCCCGCAGGCCATTCTGCCCCCCAGCAAGGACAATACTCAGAACCTGGACTTTTCTGAACTTGTCTACACAACAACACACACTAACTCTGATGGATTTTGTTTTTGCTCAGCATGTATTTCACTACAATTGCACACATCAATACATGTGCACTTTATTCATAATAATCATATTCTTCTACCCCTGATTTGCACAAGCATATTATTTATATACATACATACATACATACATACATACAGGGGTTGGACAATGAAACTGAAACACTGGCCAATTTAGTGTTGGAGGTTTCATGGCTAAATTTGACCAGCCTGGTGGCCAGTCTTCATTGATTGCACATTCCACCAGTAAGAGCAGAGTGTGAAGGTTTAATTAGCAGAGTAATAGCACAGTTTTGCTTAAAATATTGCAATGCACACAACATTATGGGTGACATATCAGAGTTCAAAAGAGGACAAATTGTTGGTGCACGTCTCGCTGGCGCATCTGTGACTAAGACAGCAAGTCTTTGTGATGTATCAAGAGCTACGGTATCCAGGGTAATGTCAGCATACCACCAAGAAGGACAAACCACATCCAACAGGAGTAACTGTGGACGTAAGAGGAAGTTGTCTGAAAGGGATGTCCGGGGGCTAACCCGGATTGTATCCAAAAAACATAAAACCACAGCTGCCCAACTCACTGCAGAATTAAATGTGCACCTCAACTCTCCTGTTTCCACCAAAACTGTCCGTCGGGAGCTCCACAGGGTCAATGTACATGGCCGGGTTGCTATAGCCAAACCTTTGGTAACTCGTGCCAATGCCAAACATCGGTTTCAATGGTGCCAGCAGCGAAAATCTTGGGCTGTGGACAATGTGAAACATGTATTGTTCTCTGAGGAGTCCACCTTCACTGTCTTTCCCACATCCAGGAGAGTTACGGTGTGGAGAAGCCCCAAAGAAGCGTACCACCCAGACTGTTGCATGCCCAGAGTGAAGCATGGGGTGGATCAGTGATGGTTTGGGCTGCAATATCATGGCATTCCCTAGGCCCAAAACTTGTGCTAGATGGGCGCGTCACTGCCAAGGACTACCAAACCATTCTGGAGGACCATGTGCACCCAATGGTTCAAACATTGTTTCCTGAAGGCGGTGCCGTGTATCAGGATGATAATGCACCAATACACACAGCAAGACTGGTGACAGAGTGGTTTGATGAACATGAAAGTGAAGTTGAACATCTCCCATGGCCTGCACAGTCACCAGATCTAAATATTATTAAGCCACTTTGGGGTGTTTTGGAGGAGGGAGTCAGGAAACGTTTTCCTCCACCAGCATCACGTAGTGACCTGGCCACTATTCTGCAAGAAGAATGGCTCAAAATCCCTCTGGCCACTGTGCAGGACTTGTATCTGTCATTCCCAAGACGAATTGATGCTGTATTGGCCACAAAAGGAGGCCCTACACCATACTAATGAATTATTGTGGTCTAAATCCAGGCGTTTCAGTTTCATTGTCCAACCCCTGTACATACATACATACATACATACATACATACATGCATACATACTATATATATATATATATATATATACATACTATATATATATATATATATATATATATATATATATATATATATATATATATATCTATATATATATATATATACACATACATACTATATATATATATATATATATATATACACACACACACACATACACACACACACACACACACACACACACTATATTGCCAAAAGTATTCGCTCACCTGCCTTGACTCGCATATGAACTTAAGTGACATCCCATTCCTAATCCATAGGGTTCAATATGACGTTGGTCCACCCTTTGCAGCTATAACAGCTTCAACTCTTCTGGGAAGGCTGTCCACAAGGTTTAGGAGTGTGTTTATGGGAATTTTTGACCATTCTTCCAGAAGCGCATTTGTGAGGTCACACATGTTGGACGAGAAGGCCTGGCTCTCAGTCTCTGCTCTAATTCATCCCAAAGGTGTTCTATTGGGTTGAGGTCAGGACTCTGTGCAGGCCAGTCAAGTTCATCCACACCAGACTCTGTCATCCATGTCTTTACGGACCTTGCTTTGTGCACTGGTGCATAGTCATGTAAGAAGAGGAAGGGGCCAGCTCCAAACTGTTCCCACAAAGTTGGGAGCATGGAATTGTCCAAAATGTCTTGGTATGCTGAAGCATTCAGAGTTCCTTTCACTGGAACTAAGGGGCCAAGCCCAGCTCCTGAAAAACAACCCCACACCATAATCCCCCCTCCACCAAACTTTACACTTGGCACAATGCAGTCAGACAAGTACCGTTCTCCTGGCAACCGCCAAACCCAGACTCGTCCATCAGATTGCCAGATGGAGAAGCGCGATTCGTCACTCCAGAGAACGCGTCTCCACTGCTCTAGAGTCCAGTGGCGGCGTGCTTTACACCACTGCATCCGACGCTTTGCATTGCACTTGGTGATGTATGGCTTGGATGCAGCTGCTCGGCCATGGAAACCCATTCCATGAAGCTCTCTGCGCACTGTTCTTGAGCTAATCTGAAGGCCACATGAAGTTTGGAGGTCTGTAGCGATTGACTCTGCAGAAAGTTGGCGACCTCTTCGCACTATGCGCCTCAGCATCCGCTGACCCCGCTCCGTCAGTTTACGTGGCCTACCACTTCGTGGCTGAGTTGCTGTCGTTCCCAAACACTTCCACGTTCTTATAATACAGCTGACAGTTGACTATGGAATATTTAGGAGCGAGGAAATTTCACGACTGGATTTGTTGCACAGGTGGCATCCTATCACAGTTCCACACTGGAATTCACTGAGCTCCTGAGAGCGACCCATTCTTTCACAAATGTTTGGAAAAACAGTCTGCATGCCTAGGTGCTTGATTTTATACACCTGTGGCCATGGAAGTGATTGGAACACCTGATTCTGACTATCTGGATGGGTGAGCGAATACTTTTGGCAATATAGTGTGTATAATATATATATATATATATATATATATATATATATATATATATATATATATATATATATATATATACATATATATATATATATATATATATATATGTGTGTGTGTGTGTGTGTGTGTGTGTAAGAACACTATATTTATATTTACAGAATATATAGTGCATTCTGTCAGTTTCATTAAAATATTATTATATTAATAGAATTAATATACATCCATATATGTTTGTTAGTAAAGCACTTCACTACATGTCATATTGTGTATGGTTGTGTATGAGTAAAAATTCATCAAGTGCATCATATTGGAAGCCATGCTAGTTGTTAGACAGAGAGATGAACCCACACAAGAGAATGAGGTGGAAGCTGAGATCATGCAGTGAGGTACTGAGTAAAAGCATTTTAAGGGAAAACCCTGTTACTCCTCTTCCTTACATTCTTTCTCAGCAGTTTCCAAAACAAAATCTCCTTAACTCCTTCACAACTGCCAAGCCTCAGAGCAGGGAGGAGGCCTGACTGACCACACAGCCACACACCTAGAGCAATAAGTCTCACTGTCCAAACTCCCAGAAACCTTTAGATGGGTAAACCACACATGTTCCACAGACAGTTGCCTGGGCAACTGCGAAAAACAGGGCAGTTTGACAAAAACCTCTCTCAGGAGGTAGAAAGTATGTGTGTGGTAGTGCACAGTGTATTGCAAGCATGCGTGCATACACACACAGCACACACACACAGAGCCAGGATCCTATCACTCTAGAGCACTCAGTTTCCTGCTCATGCAACACCAAGACTCCACATATTCAGTTGTTTTCTCTTTTCTCGTACCACTGATCCAACAAATCGGCTAATTAACAGCCCCTTCCTGAGTCAACGTGGGTGTCCTAGAGAAGGGTAAACACTGAAATATGCAAGGCACAGAAACTCCAGGAGCAGGGCTCAGTGTCGCTGCTCTAATTTTAAATTAGTTATTGAATTCTTTTTTAATTCAGTTTTAAAGTGCTGGAATATCCCCTTGCAGGGTTAGAGACGGCAAGTTAAAAGGTGTGAATTAGACTCATAATAGGGGTGGTCAGGACAACAATATGGCATTTATAACAGGACATAGAGCCACATCACACTTTTCTAAAATAATCATTCAAATTGTGATGGCTAGATGATCGAGTCAGAGCATCTCTAAAACAGCAGGTCTTGTGGGGTGTTCCTGATATGCAGTGACTGGTATATACGAAAAATGGTCCAATGAAAAAGAAAAAGCAGTGAACCAGCGACAGGGTCATGTGTGCCTAAGACTCAATGATGCGTGTGGTGAGAGAAGGCTAGTCCAGCATATCCAATCACACAGTCAGTGTGATGCTCCGAGCAATGTTCTGCTGGGAAAACTCTGGTCCTAGCTTTCATGTAGATGTTACTCTGACATGTACAGTGGCCCCTTTCAGCAGGATAATGCTGCTGCTGCCACACTGCAAATGTTCAGGAATGGTTTGAGGAAAGATTTCGAGGTGTTGATTTGGCCTCCAGATTCCCCAGTTCTCAATCCAATCAAGCATCTGTGGGATGTGCTGGACAAACAAGTTAACCACCAGCACACTTTCAGAGCTCTTGTGCAGTCCATGCTTCGATGGGTCAGAGCTGTTTTGGTGGCAGAACACCTACACTGTTATATATGTGGTTTAAATGTTCTGGCTGATTGGTGTACATATTTGTTCTTATTTTCATACTGCAGGTCTCTACAAACTCAGTGCTGCAATATGTGCCTCCTGTTGCTCACTGCTAATTCTCTATAAAACACAAAGAACCTGAGCAACAGTTGCAAGCGGTACCACATACCACTTTCACACTAGTAGAGCTCATAAACCCTGACCCATACTTCCTGCCATCCCTTTCTCACACTCACACATGCTTCTTTACCTACCAAAGAACTGCCAGCAGTTTCAGTCACAACTTTACACAATCACTACATTAATTAATCAGGCGGAAAAATTAAGGGTCCCACTTTCCATCAGTGTGCCTGATAAGCTCAAGGAACCGTAATCTCTGCCAGTCTAACAACCTCAGTCTCCTTCCTGTTAGGAAGTCCTGTGAGAAACTGGTGTCTCATGGGAAAGCAGTACAAGACAGAGAAAAAAAGCGGGGCCCCTAATATACGGACTCAATTAGTTCATCTGTTCCCACAGTCTCTTAAAGTGCAACACCCTGCTGTCCCCCCAAAAGCCTTTCAGTCTTTTTCCACTGACACAGCTGTGCTGAGAACTGAGGAGAAAATTCTCTTCCTCCCATAAGCCACGTAGCCACTGCTAATCACTAAAGCGGAGACCTGACTGGCAGCAATTACAGCTCTACACATGATGACAATGGGGACTAATTGAACACTGGCCTGGATACATTCCAAAAGCCTGAACACACAAAGAGCACAAACCATGAGCTTGCACCAATGAGCTACATGAAGTGGGAGGGATTTTGCTTTAAAGCATTTCACTTAAATTAATAGTGATGGGAGGATCATCTTGGAAGAATTAAAACACCATAAATATTTGGAAAGAGATAAAAGAGTGGTGCTTAGGCTTACAAGCCAACATTTTTTACTGAGAGTTTTATTCAATATCTAAACTCTTAAGCTTTTAAGACAGAGATCTTCTGGGAAATAAATAACATAGGTCATGCTGTGACATAAAAATATCCATGCCATGGTGGTATGATATGGTCCAATGTGAAGCAGACACTGAACACCACAGCAATTTGACAGCAATTACAATTTATTAATGAACAACACTGCTATATATATATATTTTTTTTTTTTTTTTTTTAAAGAGTTATCTAAAGGTTAATGTGAAGGAAAATCCACCAGACAAGTCAGTTATCACAGTGAAAAATAAGCTAGTTGAACATACTTAATTTAAATGCATACATCAGTTCCGCGTCACTGAATTGAGTAAGACGAGCACAATTAGTTTTTGTACATCCAACATGATTTGATTGTGTATTTCAAAAAGCCCTGGACACTGAGCTCACACCTGAGCTGAGGCTCAATCCCACAACGCTGGTGTTTTACAACAGACACATTACCACTGCACTCTTTTTCTTTTTAATGCACTTTAAGACTACATAAATTGATCACACTCTACATCATTCAATCTGGTCATTTGAAACTGGTGGAAATTTTCATATAAGCAATGAAATCACGTTTTGTTGGGAAACATAATACTTTTATGTGATATGCTGATCTTTTGGCTGCTCCCTGTGAGGGGTCGCCACAGTGGACTAACTGGTCCGCACAACAACTTGGCACAGGTTTTACGCCAGACACCCTTCTTGACGCAACCCTCCCATTTTATCTGGGTTTGAGACCGGCATTGCATCCAGTGGCTGGGGTTTGGGCACTGGCTGGGAATCGAACCTGGAACCTGGGCCTCCTGCATGGTAGGCGAGAAATCACTGAGCCACTGAAACACTGAGCCACCAATGCCCTACTCTTCTGCCCTAGTTAATAAACCAAAAACAAACTCAAAAAAAACCCCACTTACCATTAAGGTTAATTGTCTCCTAACAAAAAGCTTCACATTATGAATAACTGCACGCTCATCTATATTAAATAACAACAGATTTTTTTCTCATCTGTAGGTTACTAGTATCAGAGCTGTGCTGATTTCGAAAATTAATTCACGCCTTCTGATCTGAGAATTCAACAGCACTGTGGTATAAATAGGTTTGGCCTATAGTCAAACCATAAGCGTGTATGAGGTCTCAGATACAATGTCTCCAGAGAACTCGTCTTCTTGCATGTCTAACAAAACCACAGACAAAAATCTGTATGGGTTTTGGCAGAGACAGGGACACGGTGTTTTCATGTCGCAGTTCACTCTGAGATGCGGGGAGTGAAACACAGAAACAGTACCACTGATCCTGGCTGTGAACAGCCGATAGGAGAAAACGTGATGCCAAGCGCTCGCTCAAATCCAGTCATAAAATTCATTGTTCAGCTTTAAAGAGGAAGCAAACAGTAAGCTCACTGATCATTCCTCTCTCATACACTCAGCATCTTTCACCTGCTTCACTGGAATCAAATAAACTCATGCTGAAAACAGTGGAATAACTGAAACAGTCAACTTGTGTCACTGTGTAATGAAACATTCACACATAAATCAGTTGCACACGCGCGCGCACACGCGCACACACGCGTGCACACACGCGCGCGCACACACGCGCGCACACACACGCGCACACACACGCGCACACACACGCGCACACACACGCGCACACACACGCGCACACACAAATGTGAAGCCATCATTATAATAAGGACTTTTTAGATTCAGGAGGTTTTAAACGTACTGGTTAGCGCATATCTACCAAATAGCTCATGACTAAAGAAGAATTTCATTTCCCTTTTCTGAGGAAAAAAAAAGTCCTTTACAGACATCCTTTACAGAAGATGTTTAAAAGCAATATGTGACTACACTACATGAAGGACACGTTTCATGTTTTTCTGAACTACACCCTTTATACTCAATAGCAAACAATAAAACAGACCTGAGAGATAATCCTACCAAAGCTGTTCTTATGAAACTTAACAATACACTAAACAGCAACTATGCTTTTCCTGAAGTTTTGACTTCATAAAGACGGCCACACTTTGTGTTTACTTTAACTATATGACTTCAAATATATGACCATATGACCACAGAACCTCAAATCCTTACATCTAAAAGATTTTTCTCATCTCTGAAAGGACAAAATCTACACGGTTCTGAGCAATTTCCAACGACCTTCCACTGAAACTTATAAGGTGTTCAAAAAATAAGACATTTCTCAGATTTTCTTTAAATCACCTTATTTTGAGCAGAAGGAACATTTCCATCCTTGTGCCTTAATCCTGTATATTTTATACCTTGGGTTTAGCTTTGAGATAAGCTTTTTTCCCTTATTTTAATGAGCACATTGTAATAATAATAATTAAAAAAAAAAACACTATCTGTACAAAGCATATTTTAATATAATACGGTTTTATGTTGGGAAAACATTAGTAGTTAGTAATAGCGTCAATTTATTAGACTTTGTTTTATCATCCATGAAGCTGTGTAAAGTTATGCTGCATAAATTGTTCCAAAGGTTATTAACAGGTAATCGATTTATATTCTGGAATAATAAACAATTCGATTTTCTGTTCCTAGCAAAATCTCTTTATTTCTGGTTTTCAATTTTCATTCCTCAGAGTAGTGAATTTGAGTAAACACTTTTGTTCCTAAGTTCAGAAAAACTTGTTGGTTCTTTTCTGTGGTAATCACACACACGCACGCACACAAGCGCACACACGCTACAGATGTGGTAGATTAGTTAAAAAAAAAAAAAAAAAACACACACTATGACTAAGAGTGTATGAAGACATTTCCCACACTCTACACAGCGTACACGGTCACTGAAGATCTAACACTAAAACTACACTTGCCCTTGGTGACTCAGAGAAAAAAAGTGTGTGTGTGTGTTCTGTAATAATAAAGGAAGAGGGATATTTTAGGAGTCAGGAGATGGACCTCTATAATTAGAACTGTGACTGGAGTACATATGGCAGTCATTAGCTTTAGAGGACATGCATTTCCCAGCACTGGACTATATTCTGCTATTCTTACGCACTTTGGAAAAGAAAACGAGTAGACGAGAAAAGATGATGAAATTACTGAAGCAAATGCCAAAGAACAGTCAGAGCGGCAAAACTTGCATCTGAGCTTTTCTAGTTTTTTCAAATAAGATTATACACCACCATCTGATCACTCGAGTCTGTGACCTGCTGCAGCACACGGGCACCGTCACACTTCTGTAGCTCATGCATCCAAATAACCTGTAATCTATTACAGATCTGACTGATAGGTCAACTGGAAGGAAAATCCTTCATGTATATACCAAACTGTGGCTGAGTACAATCTGAATACAGTTGAAAATTCTCCTTATGAATCCAATTGAATGAAAACCTCTGCATAAAATCACACACACACACTGACCCTTTTTTCATTCTTATGATAATGCTTAAAAAAAAAAAGAGCCCTTCACATTCACATACATGTGGTGCACATTACGTGCATGTACCCTGCATGTTCATGAACATACTGAAATATTGTGATTGGAATTCGTTTGGACTGACAAAAACAACACAAACCCTTTGGATGAGCAGTTACACACAAACAAATAGTGTATCCTATTGTGCACATGCAGGTGGTGTAAAGGTACAATTATCTGACTGCACTTGGCTCCGTCTTTTGAGAGACACACTACAATTATGTGCAGGTTTTACACACACACACACCACAATCAATCTACCAATCAGTGGAGTGCTGAACAAGTGGCAGTAAATCTGGTTGGCCTTCTAATCGATAGCACTTAGCCCCTGCAGCCTTATTACACTATGACTTTCGTCTCCTGCCCAACAAACACACATGCACAAACAGGAGGAGACAGAAACAAAAAAACAGGAAGGCACACAGCACAAGACGAGACAGCATTCTGCACATGTGTATGTGCATATGTACATGTGAGCATGCACTATTACTGAGATTCCTACAAAGATAAGTACACTATGAATATTCAGATTAGAAAGAGACATCTTTCTCCAATATGCTGAGCATTAAACATTTGCAGGAAAGTAACAAGAGCAAACGGGGAAGGAAGGGAGGTGGGGGAGGATGATTAACAATAGTCAGCGGTTTTGTGTTCAGGTGCAGTGAGACTGAGCAAAGTGAAGAAACAGAGAAAGGCACCATGCTGAGTCAGGCCTGAGAGACAAGAGAGAGAGACGGCAAAACAGATTAAGGGCGAGTTTGTTTCATTTCTGTCCTTTGGCCATGTTTTGGCAGTAAATGCATCTAAACAGCACAATAGAGGAACATAAAGAGTCTGATTTCTCACTTTACAGTAATCACAACTCTGTGGTCAAACAAATAATAAAACCCAGACAGAGAGCATGTGAGTAAGAACAACAGGGTGGGTGTGTTGTGATAAAAGTGAGCAAAAGACATTAGCAGCAGGATGACATGAAAGAGGGGTGCAACTTCTGTCTCGCCCAGGAAAGTCTCTGGACACACAGCACTTCCTGTAGCGAAATGTAGCGCTTCCTGTGTAGCTCCAGCCAACTGCCCGAGAGGAAATATGAACTTGTCTATCTGCAATTAAGCGTCATGGCAACCGTGTTCAAAGAGCGGGAAAATGGCAGGGGCGTGAATAGAGGGAGCGCTTCGCAACTTGACAACGTAAACACTTGGCTGTTTACACACCCACTCCAGCATAAAACTCAGCATACACAAACTCCATTACAGATACAGTTCCTACGTTTACATATACTTTGCTGCAAAATGTTAATAATTTAAACAATTTAAAGGGATCATAAAACATGCATTTTTCTTTTTATTATTATTTAATGCTACCCAGAATAACCTGTTTTATACAACATGTTTTACATAATCGACCACAAGACAAAATACCTAAATAATAAGAGTTTACAAATTCTCGATTCTTAATAAAGTGTGTTGTTACCTGGATGTTCAACGAGTGTTTTTATGTTTTGTGATGGTTGTTCACGAGTCCCTTGTCTGTCATGAGCAGTAAAACTGCACACTGTTTGCAGAAAAATCCTCCATCTTTTATTACTAAAGACAGCTGAGGGACTCGTACACAACTGTTACAAAAGGTACAAACACTCACTGATGCCCAGGAAAGCAACATGAGTCATTAAGGGGGTGTAAACTTTTTGAACAGGATGATTAGAGTAAATTGTAATTTTGTTTTTCATTATCATTTTTTTCATTTACTGCTGCCCTTCAGAACCTACATAAGCTATTTACAGGTTTCCTATAAGACAAAATAATAATCTGCACCAATGTCAACTTTATAATCTGAAACCTGTGAATTAAGTTACAAGATCCTTCATCCACTTGAACAGAGTATCTGATGTGTTGCCCTGTTGGATGTAATTTATCATCCAGATAACACCAACACACAGTATTAAGAATCAGGTGTAGGTACTTCTGAACTGGTTCATTTGTGTAAATTCAGTTGTTTTGCCTTGTGGACTATAGATATAAAAATCTTATGTGAATAGCAGTTTACTAAAGCAGCACTAGACAAAATGCAAAGTAATTTGTTAATATAATTTGTATAGTAATGATCCCTCTTATTATTATTAATTGTAATTAACCTTTTAATAACCTATGACCTCAGGAGTAGGTTCCTACTTGGAGGCTTTATCAGAAGGAAAGCTTCACTGGTGATTTTCATCATACGGCCTATAAGGGCTTCCTAAAAGGGACACACCAAAAAACCTTTCACTTTACCAGGTAGAAGGAGAGTTGAGTGATGTTACCTGGGCCCAGCAGTGAGCGAGGATTCAGCTGAAGCTTTACACACAGAAGTCTGCTGCACCCCTTCCTTCTCTTCCTTTTTGAGAAAGGTTTTAGCCTCCCGTGAGTCAGCATCCACCTCTTTAGTAACCCTGTAGAGATGCGACACAAATGACTACATAACCACAGACAGTCTTCACTTGAATGAGTGCACACACGTCTGCAGTGTCCACAGCAGTACTACAGTGATGGTCATAGCTATATACAGTAGCTGTGTACAGATATACTAAAGCTATGTACAGAAGCTGATTCAAAAGCAAGTCATTTTTCTTTAAGACTCTGAGCATGCTCTGTAAGATAGGGTGTGTGTCAGACGCTGTTCAGGACAATCTCGGTCTGCTTTGAGTTGACAGCATCAATTTTGATAAATAGCAAAATCACTTTTTGCACTGATGCAAAAAAAAAAATGCTGCAGCATTATGTTCGGTAGTTCTTTAAAGTGACCATATGGTTTGTGCACATAACACCTTCCCATGGGTCACTGTGTCAGTGTGGATGCAGGGAGATTTGCAGTCTGAGGCTGTATATGATTTAGTGCTGGAAGCTGAAATGATATCCGTTATATACATGGTGGAATTAAGAAAAATGATATATCTGATCTCTTTCTCATATTGATATCACATTAATAAGATGCCTGCTGTTGCAATCATTAAAAAACAGAAATACAGATTACAGAGCTGAATATACAAATGTTTAAAGCCGAATTATATCACAGCACAAAAGCCTAACCAGCACATGCAGATCAATTGTATTGGCATTCTTCTTGCTTTCAGAATGATAAAAAGGAGTGTCCTGCAATTCATTTCTATTCATTGACCATGCTATGCTGCCACCTTGTGATGTAAATCAGTAATGCAGGAGGAACTGCATCCTGAAGGACTCACCGAACTTCTTCTCCTGCAAAGTCATACACTTTTGTTATTGTGATTTTGGAGGCCTCTGTAGCATTCGGTTCTTTCTGTGAAGACTCTGCGCTGGATTTACTAACTTCGTCCGAAACGGCTGTGATCTACAAGCAAGAGAGAACAACAGGATTATTAAAAGAATTCTACACAAAAGGTATCAGTTAATTTTGTAAGGCAGAGCAACTGTGAAGAATAGATGAATGTGTTTTTCTTCATCAGCAGAACCTGTAAATAAACTGTTCATTGTAAGACAAACACAAAGTTGTTATACATTACAAAACGCTTGTCAGTCAAAACCATGTTCCTAATTCAAACAATAAAAAGACTTCTGTTTACATCCACATACCAGTAAGCTGTAGATTAGGTGTCTATAGATAAATAGAATATTTTAAAGACCTTTTCATATACACATATGAGAATACAATCAAGGAACACTATTGTTTACATAATGAGAACACACTATTTTTCTTGCAAATGTACAATGTTGTTGTTGTCCCCTTCTTGTGCTATTTTGTAATTTATTTTTGGTGTCTTCTTAAGTTCTGCAAGAACTTTATTGTATGGTTTAACTGAATGTTTATTGTACATATGACAAACTCTTGAATCATGATCTGATCTGTGCACTAGATTCCACACATTGCTTATTTTAGCTGTTGTAGCAAAAGTGTAAAAAACGTCCGATTTCATGGCTCATAAATGAGCTGAACTAACGCTTTGTTTCAAGGATGCTTGCAGTGGCTTCAAAGAATAACTTGCACTAGACACCATTACAATTTCAAGCATCTTTATTACAGACAGTTCTTTTTATTTCCAATTAATGTTGATGACAACTGCCCAAGGTAAAACAAAGTCTTTATGAAACTTAGACCTACAGATTTAGCTTCACAAACTCTTTGGCCAAAAGATTACCATAAAAGGCTGAACTATTACATCTTTCGTTAGAATATTTCATTCTCACTCACCTGTCCTGAGGCTGGAGCCTCAGCTTTTGGTCTCTGGCCGACATCACTTAAAAAACTAGCCCAAAGATCGTCCGCCTTTTTCTTCTGCTCATGCCCTTTATCTGTGGTGGATTCTGCTACTGACTTTTCTTCAGGTAGATTTAGTTCCTCCTCTTTCTGTTTGAATGTGCCACCATCATCATCTCCTTCTAGCTTCAATCCTCCTTTTTTCCTTTTCCTGAAAAACAAATACACAATTATATATTTACGTAATTACAAAATGACTGTAAGGACACTAAAAACAGCCCTTATTGATCAAATTTATGTTAAAACAGATGTTTGAACAAAGTCAAATCTGACTAATGAATCAGAAGAAGGTGGCTTGTTTTAGATTTCGGACAGTAATGGCAAATGGACACCAGAATATGATCTGTAACACTGATTATCTTCTCATCATGGCACCTGTTAGTTTGTGGGATATATTAAGCAGCAAATGAACATTTACTTCCTCAATGTCGACGTGTTAGAAGCAGGAAAATTGGGCAATTGTAAGGATTTGAGCGAGTTTGACAAGGGCCAAATTGTGATGGCTAGTTGACTCTTGTGGGGTGTTCCCGGTCTGCAGTGGTCAGTATCTATAAAAAGGGGCCCAAGGAAGGAAAAGTGGTAAACTAGCGACAGAGTCATGGGAGGCCAAGGCTCGTCAATGCACGTGGGGAGTGAAGGCTGGCCCGTGTGATCCGATCCAACGGACGAGCTAATGTTGCTCAAATTGTTGAAGAAGTTAATGCTGGTTCTGATAGAAAGGTTTTTTACATCATGTTGATGGCCGGGTGCGTGTGTGTTGCTTACCAGGGGAACACACGGCCCCAAGATGCACTATGGGAAGAAGGCAAACCAGTAGAGGCAGTGTCATGATTTGGGCAATGTTCTACTGTGAAACCTTGGGTCCTGCCATCCATGTGGATGTTACTTTGACACGTACCACCTACCTAAGCATTGTTGCAGACCATGTACACCCCTTAATAAAAACAGCCTCTTTTGGGCGGAAAATGCACCGTGCCACAAGGCAAAAATGGTTCAGGAATGGTTTGATGAGCACAGGAGTTTAAGGTGTTGACTTGGCCTCCAATTTCCCCAGATCTCAATCCAATCGAGCATCTGTGGAATGTGCTAGACAGACAAGTCCGATCCATGGAGGCCTCACCTCATAACTTACAGGAATTAAAGGATCTGCTGCTACCATCTTGGTGCCAGATAGCACACCTTCAGGGATCTAGTGGAGTCCATTCCTCGATGTGTCAGAATATTAGGCAGGTGTTCATAATGTTATGGCAGATCTGTGTATGAAATATAATAATATTTTGATATTTAATCAGACTTTGATTATGGTTTGGTCCATTATGGTAAAATAAGTATAATACTGATAAATAACTTTAAAAATCCTCTTGCACCAATGCAGTCCTAGTGGCATTATCCAGCAGCAAGCTCTTTTTTGCTGTGACTCGAGGCTTCAGTGCATCACCACCCTGGGCTATTCAATTCAATACTACAGTATTTGTATAGTGCTTATAATAAAGGACACTGGAATCTGGATCAGTTTTGAGCAAATGTGATGAATAAGGATCATGTGCAAATTAACATTGTTGTGAACAAATACATAACAATATACTGTGGTCAATAACACCACCACAGGTACAACCCCATTGTATGTGCCATGTACATCATTTACATCTACTGTACTATCAGACTGTCCCTGTACTGTATGTGCAATATCTACCACTATGACATTTGGACTGAATACATTGTTTATGTATATATAATATTTTTCCATACCATGTTAATAATTTATAGTAATCTAGCCATAGGGGTCACAGTCCAGTGACTTCTGTACCGGTCCAAGCCCGGATAAATAGAGAGGGTTGTGTCAGGAAGGGCATCTGGGGTAAAACACTGCCAAATTTAATCATGCGAATAATCAGTTCAGAGGAGGTCAGACAGGAGTCTCCTTGGACAATGATGTTTGCTGATGACATTGTGATCTGTAGTGAGAGCAGGGAGCAGGTGGAGGAAAACCTGGAGAGGTGGAGGTTTGCGCTGGAGAGAAGAGGAATGAAAGTCAGTCACAGTAAGACTGAGTACATGTGTGTGAATGAAAGGGAGGGAAGAGGAACAGTAAGATTACAGGGTGAAGAGGTGAAGAAGGTACAGGAGTTTAAGTATTTGGGGTCAACAGTCCAGAGTGGTGGAGTGTGTGGGAAAGAGGTAAAGAAGCGAGTGCAGGCAGGTTGGAATAGGTGGAGAAAGGTGTCGGGAGTTGTGTGTGATGGAAAAATATCAGCGAGAATCAGGGGGAAGGTGTACAAGACAGTAATGAGACCGGCCATGCTGTATGGTTTAGAGACAGTGTCACTGAGGAAGAGACAGGAGTCAGAGCTCGAGGTAGCAGAGATGAAGATGTTGAGGTTCTCTTTGGGAGTGACAAGGTTGGACAAGATTAGGAACAAGTACATCAGAGGGACAGCTCATGTTGGACATTTGGGGGACAAAGTTAGGGAGGCCAGATTAAGATGGTTTGGACATGTCCAGAGGAGGGAGAGTGAGTATATTGGTAGGAGAATGTTGGACATGGAGCTGCCAGGCAGGAGGCAAAGAGGAAGACGAGGTATATGGATGTAATAAATGAGGATATGAAGCTAGTGGGTGTTGAGGATGCAGAAGATAGAGATAGGTAGAGAGAGATTATTTGCTGTGGCCACCCCTGAAGGGAAAAGTGGAAAGAAGAAGATGATGTTAATAATTTATAGTACTGAATATATACAATATCTCCCACTCTTGTTTACAGTTCTCTATTCTACAAGGACATAGAAAGCCTGCTACCTCTTATTGGAGTCAGAATAGCTCTGCAGAGATAAAGTGATGTATTTTCTTTAAGAAATTACCTTCTAACCAATTGGTTTTGTCCTTTTACAAAGGCATTCAATTAGGATTTTGCAAATCTCAGTAAAAACAAAACATACTTGATATACACTTGCATAAACATTTTCAAGGATATTCACATGAAGAGACAATGCTCAGGGTTGGAGTTATGTTGTACCTTGCAGAAAGTCCTTTGCTTGACTTCTTTTTCTTTGTGACCTGCTCACTCGGTGCTTGGCGTTGGTCCTCTGCATCCAGGTCATCTTCCTTTTCACACTCATTTAAGTCATCTTCACTCAGGTTGTCATCTGTCCAACAAAAGCAAACAAACTAAGCATCAGAGGTGAAGGATCAGATCAGATGTTCTGTCAGGTAACAAGTCAGGGAACAGTCTATAATTTTGCAGTCCTTTGTAGCTTTAAACAAATAATTAGATGTAATTTAACTAACTGAAAGAAAGGTGGTTTACTTGTGTAGCAAATCAATCCAGTATTAATGGATCATGCTGGATCAGAGCTTCTTATAACATCTCAAACCACTGTCATGCTGCTCACCCACTTTATTAGACCACTTCCTTCAGTACTGAGAAAGTTTCAGAGATACACTCAGAGAGCACTTTATTAGGAACTCTATTAGAAATAATATAAATTAGCCACTCAGTGTAATGCATAAAATCAACAGCTCCAGGTAATAATTCATATCAACTATCAGAATGGATGAAAATGTGATCTCAGTGATTATGACTGTGGCATAATTGTTGGTGTCACACAGGCTGATTTGAGTATTTTTGTAACTGCTGATCTCCTGGGATTTTCCTGAAAAACTGTCTCTAGAGTTTACACAGAAAGGTGGAATAAACATCCAATGAGCAGCAGTTCTGCTGAGAAAAAATCCTCATTTATGAGACAGATCCACTGAGTAGGACAAGACTGGTTGGATCTGCCTGAAAGTGTACAGTAACTCAGATAACCACTGTACAGTTGTGTTGAGCAGAAAAGCATCTCAGAATCTCACTATTCACAACACATTAAGCCTTCATGCGAATGGGCAACAACAGCAGAAGACCAGGCTAGGTTCCATTTCTGTCAGTAAAGAACAGAAAGCTGAAGCTGCAATGAGTGACTGTTCACCAAAACTGGACAGCTGAAGAATAAAAAGCGTGACCTGGTCTGATCAATCTCAATTTATTCTGAGGCACACCGACGGTAGAATCAGCAGCATGAATCTATGGATCTAGCCTGTCAACAGTCTGGAGGAATTGGTGTGATAGTGTGGGGAATGGGCTGTTAATACCAATCTATCATCACTCAAATTCCACAGAGTATTTGAGTATTGCTGTTGACCAAGTGCTTTCATGGGCACAACTTACCCAGCCAGCCAGTATAATTCTGACAAAATGTCAAAAAGCAAAAAACTTTCCATGGGCATTCCCATTGATCTGAATCCAGTAGTACACCACTGGGATACGAGAGATCAGCAGATTCACAGCATGAAAATGCATCTGAAATATCTGCAGGAATTACATGATGCAGTCACATCAACGAAATGTTTCCAGCACCTTATGAAATCCATGCTATGGAGAGTTAAGGCTGTTTTAAGAGCAAAGTGAGGCTCTACCCAGTGTTAGTGTAATGGTCCTAATAATATAGTGATTGTAGAGATTTCCCTGAGCTGTAGCATTGTTCAATAACTGGACAAAACAGATAACCTGTAATACTGTTGAAATACACCGATCAGGCAGAACATTATGACCACCTGCCTAATATTGTGTTATATATATAATATTGTCCCCCTTTTGCTGCCAAAACAGCCCTGACCTGGGGTTCTGGACATGCTGTGGTATCTGGCACCAAGATGTTAGCAGCAGATCCTTTAATTCCTGTAACTGAAGTGAGGCCTCCATGGATCGGACTTGTTTGTCCAGCACATTCTACAGATGGTCGAATGGATTGAGATCTTATGAATTTGGAGGCCAGGTTAACACCTCAAACTCACTGCTGTGCTCATCAAACCATTCCTGAACCATTTTTGCTTTGTGTCACGGCACATTATCCTGCTGAAAGAGACCACAGCCATCAGGGAATACTGTTTCCATGAAAGGGTGTACATGGTCTGCAACAATGCTTAGGTAGGTGGTACGTGTCAAAGTAACATCCACATGGATAGCAGGACCCAAGGTCTCCCAGCAGAACATTGCCCAAAGCATGACACTGCCTCCACCGGCTTGCCTTCTTCCCATAGTGCATCCTGGGGCCATGTGTTCCCCTGGTAAGAGACGCACACGCACACGGCCATCAAATATAAAAGATATAAAAGAAAATGTGATTCATCAGACCAACCCACCATCTTCCATTGCTCCGTGGTCCACGTGCCCATTGTTGGTGCTTTCGGTGGTGGACAGGGGTCAGCATGGGCACCCTGACTGGTCTGCGGCTATTCAGCCCCATACACAACAAACTGTGATGCACTGTGTATTCTGACACCTTTCTATCAGAACCAGCATTAACGTCTTCAGCAATTTGAGCAATAGTAGCTCGTCTGTTGGATCAGATCACACGGGCCAGCCTTCACTCCCCACGTGTATCAATGAGCCTTGGCTGCCCCATGACCCTGTCCACTTTTGATAGATACTGACCACTGCAGACCGGGAACACCCCACAAGAGCTGCAGTTTTGGAGATGCTCTGATCCAGTCGTCTATCCGTCACAATGTGGCCCTTGGCAAACTCGCTCACATCCTTACACTTGCCCATTTTTCCTGCTTCTAACACATCAACTTTGAGGACAAAATGTTCACTTGCTGCCTAAAATATCCACTAACACCCACTAACAGCTGCCATGATGAGGAGATTATCAGTGTTATTCACTTCACCTGTCACGGGTCATAATGTTATGCCTGATCGGTGTATTATGCTGTATATTAACAGTCAGTGATGTGAAACTCAGACTGTATGATACAGTGCTTAATACTTGGCATAGTTACATTTACACATGCTAATACATTCACAACTGACACTATATCTAAACTAGACAGCTGAAGACTGGAAACAATCTCAGAAAATATTACCACACAGGTCTATACACACACATACATACATACACACACACACACACAAACAAACAGATGTGTTTATTAACGACGTGTAGATACCATAGCTAGCTAAATAACGTTAGCTCGCATGCTAAACATGTGATAGAAACATCTCACCAGAGGGAACATAGTCTTCATCTTCATTTGAAGAATAATCCTCCGAGTCGTAGTCGGAATAATTCATCATCTTCTTCTACAATTACTCGCCGTGACAGTGAAATCAGATAAACTAAAGAGAACAATACATTAAAAACAACAGCTGCAGTATCGCTGGTCAGAACATGCGCAGTAAGAGGTGTGAAAGGTTTGTGTTTATTCCTCCACACCGCACAGAGCCGGCGCCAAAAACTTTCACAGCATACATACACAAAAGAAATGGCGACTAAAGGAAGTGCAGGGCTTCTTCGTTGAACGAATGGCGTTTGGCCACTAGGGTTATGTGCTTTACTGTCAACCACTGGACTGGAGAGTGGAGCTACTTTACCTCTGTGTCTGAACTTGCTCCCTTCACAACTTCACACTTTATTAATTGAAACGCAGTCTACTTATTACATTCATTTGATCAGTCTTCAACCATCAAGTTTGGTCCAGTTTTCATGGAACATCTGCTCTGTAGCTCGTCCACCTCAGGGTTTGATGCTTTATACATGCTGAAATGCTCACCACAGTTGTAGAGTTACTGAAGACTTCATGTCAGCTCAGAGCAGTCAGATCATTTGCATCTGATCACTCTAATGTGTTTGTTTTTTCGCACCATTCTGTGTAAACTCTAGACTGGGAGTGTCCAATCTTATCCACAAAGGTCCCGTGCTGGTGCCGGTTTTTATTACACACCTTTCAATAGACTCAAATGTGATTTCTGCTTGGCTGGAATGAATCCTGCACCCAAACCAGCCATTCCCAGATAAGAATGGACACCACATGCTAAAGAGCATGTTGTGTGTGAAATTTCCATGATATTCCTAAATACTCAAACCAGTGTGGGTACAAGCTTTCATTCCAACCAAAAGCTGAAGCCACAACTCATCATATTTTGACAGCCACAGTCAACTGATTAAACAGGTGAAATCAGGTGTGTCTCTTGCTTACATGGAATGAAAACCTGCATGTACACTGAATCTCTGCAGATAAAAAGGACACCTCTGAACCAGTCAACTTGGCACCAACAACCATGCCATGTGAGAATTCACTGACCTCATTTTTTCCCCATTCTGATGTTTGATGTGAACATTCATTGAAGTTCTTGACCTGTATCTGCATGATGATTGCACTGTGTTGCTGCCACGTGATTGGTTCACTGGATAACTGTGCAGGTGTACATGTGTTCCTATTAAAGTGGAGGGTGAGTGTAGGTTCTTCTTGAGTAGTAAGCAATGTGCATTGTGGGTAATAATATAGTGCACTATCCACAGACTATAATTTTTCAACTGAGAATAAGGGCAACAACATGGCTTCATCACACATAGTTACGATTCACCCCAAAGGTGTTCACTGGGGTTGGTGTCAGGACTCATGTTCTTATGAGTCCTAGTATGTGCCTAGTAGTGCCAATTGTGTGTTTGCAAATGTGGCAACAATTTGGGGAATGTCCACAAACTGTGGCCATATAGTGTATGTTCACTTTATTCTACAGGTATCCAGTAATAAACCTGTCTCAGGTCAGTGACCCTGATGACACAGTTCGATGCTTTTTAATCTATTTCCAAGTCTAGATCTGTCCTTTAGGGAGCCATGTTATCTTGAGATCTTCCCATCTGTTTCCTCCTTTAGATGGCCGAATAGGACTATCCACGTGTTTTACAGATCAACATTAGTCCACTTCCTGTGTAGGCAGCGCTCTTCTAAGGAATGCACAAAGGGACAAGCTGTGTATTATCTGGTTCGTGGTACCTTGTCACTATTCGATCTGTACCGGAAGCAGGTTTTGGTTACAACATTATATTATTAGTTGCATTATAACGACAGTATTATAAATACCTGCTGTATAAATAAAAAATCGTTCCGTCACACTTCAGTCAAGAAGTAGACGCATTTCCGCACATGCGCAGTACAAATCGTGTTTCCGGTACGGATCCAGCAGTGACATACCTCAGTAGCAGAACTCTTCAGTATAGTCTTCTTATATACATTGCAATAAAAGAAGTATTGCAGCACTGTGTGTTATTTATATTTTTCCGCTATTTAAATTTGAATGAAAGTAATAGACGAAACGCTCCAGGTCGCGCTGTGTGACGTCAGCGGTTGTGTTTGGGTTAGCAGTAGTGAAAGGTTAGCTCGGTTGCTAATGGTTTACGGTAGAAACACACTGCGCTCGAGTTTCTAATGGTGTTATTTGGACTTTGGAGTGATTTGATTTCTGGTCACAGTGTCCAGTTTGTGAGAAATGCAGGGCGAATATAAATTACCCGAAATAGGATTTGTGCAACAAATTCTGAGTTTGAATCTGGTCCCAAGGAAAAATGCTACCTGTGGGAGGAACGACACGTCCCTGTGCGACTTCTCAGGTAATCATTCTGTTCTCTCATGTGTACTTAGATAAATAGACGCGTTTCTTTTTACAATGATCTGTTTTTAATAGTTTAGGGCTACTAGATTATCTGGTCATGGAGCTTTGCTAGTTTAGCTAATCTAGCTAGCCACCGTTTAGCTAGCAAGCTGGCTGTGTTGGAGCAGGAAGCGCTGCTGATGTCTGAGCATTTCGGAAAGTGATCTCATAAATCCATCATTGGATAGGAATAAGAGGTTTGCACCAGTCTACAGCTCATATTCCCAATCTAACAATTCCCAGCTGTAGAATGGCGAAATAATCAATTATTTTAAATAAACTCTACAGTCAGAAAATGATGGATCTATACCCTGTTTAACCTGAACACTGTGCACTATAGTCCACATCACACTGACCCATGGGTGTTTACTGAGGAACCGAAATATCAATACTGTAACACACTCTTGACTCTTATGTATGTATGTATGTATGTAGTGGTCTGCTCTATATTTAGTGTTATAAGCACCTGTTATCAGGACAAACATTGAAAGACTTCTTTTGTTAATGAATCCTGGAAAATTTTTATATTTTTTATCATGTAAATTTAAATTTCGTGTTGATTTTTGAAATTTACTGAATATTTGATTAATAACTGTATTTGCCATGATGGCAATGAACATATATAGTTGTTATGCATACACACACACTATTGCCAAAAGTTTTGGGACACCCCTCCAAATAATTGAATTAGCCCCTTAGTTCCAGTGAAAGGAACTCTTAATGCTTCAGCATACCAAGACATTTTGGACAATTACCTGATGTTAGTTTCAACTTTGTGGGAACAGTTTGGGGATGACCCCTTCCTGTTCCAACATGACTGCACACCAGTGCACAAAGCAAGGTCCATAAAGACATGGATGAGAGAGTTTGGTCTGGAGGAACTTCAGTCCTGACCTCAACCTCGTAGAACACCTTTGGGATGAATTAGAGTGGAGACTGTAAGCCAGACCTTCTCGTCCAACATCAGTGCCTGACCTCACAAATGCACTTCTAGAGGAATGGTCAAATATTCCCATAAACACACTCCTAAACCTTGTGGAAAGCCTTCCCGGAAGAGTTGAAGCTGTTATAGTTGCAAAGGGTGGACCAACTCCATATTACATTCATGTGCATGTAAAGGCAGACGTCCGAGTTTTGGCCTGGCTCATAGTCTCTGCTCTAATTCATCCCAAAGGTGTTCTGTCAGGTTGAGGTCAGGACTGAAGTTTCTTCACACCAACCTCACTCATCCATGTTTTAATGGACCTTGCTTTGTGCACTGGTGCACAGTCATGTTGGAACAGGAAGGAGTCATACCCAAACATTGTTGGAGCATATACATTGTTAAAACTGATTATAGCTGACTGACACAAAACTGCTCTTTTAGGTTATTTTCGAGTGTTAACTTGTATGAGCATACTCTAATATCTTAAATTGCAGTGCTCTTAGACAAAATGCATAAATGATGTCAACTCTGGTAATATTATATCATAGAAAATACTCTATGATAACATGTAGATAATAATCACACAAAAAAAACTACTAAAATGTTGACAATTAAATTGAACTACATAAAAACAAAAGGTACATCCCATACCACACACTATGCACTTAAACTCTGTTGTATTGTGGGTGAATTTTAAAGGGCAGTATCATCTCAAATTTAACACTTTTTTTAATACTAACAAAAAGGAGAAGCTGTTTTCCAGTTGATTGCAAATGACATCAAACATGTGTAATGTAACGTCACTAGCTTTAGAACATGGTGACTTTAAAACCTTGAAAAATAAATCACAGTGTGGGTTGCTTTAAACGTTGTCCACCGGCAGGTTGTGTTGAAATTTTTGTTCTAATTTTTTCCACCCACCTTCCTCTACGTAAGCAAAACTGCAGGCGTTTAGTGCATGAACTGTCAAATCTTAAACACTTTGTTTTTCTCGTTGAATAAGTGCATCTTTTGGGTTCAAGTGCACTTCTTCTTGTTGGAACTTTCGGTGTGAACACACTGCCCACAATATTTATCCTACACTCTGGTGTAGTAATGTGCATGAATATTTGATTTGGGAAGCGCAATTTTATCTCCCATGGATGTAGTGGCTCATGTAGTCATTTTAAACTAAATAGGCCATAAACTTTTTAATACTGAGATCATGACTTCTTTGCTATCTTTTGACTCTTGAAATAGGAATGTAAAAGCTCCTTATAGTGTGGCGAAATGCACTTAATCTTTAGCTAAATGACTTGTTCAGGGATGTGGTAGTTTAGTGGTTAAGGTGCTGGACAATCAATCAGAAGGTTATGAGTTCAACTCCCAGGTCCACCAAGCTGCCACTGCTGGGCACCTGAGAATGGCCCTTAACCCCTTAATTGCTCAGTTGTATAAAATGAGACAAATTGTAAGTCGCTCTTCAGCTAACTAACAGCTAAAATCACATTCTGATCATCAAATATGAGTGTAATTCAAAAGAAGTGCAACTTTTACCAAGATTACATGTGAAATGTATGTGAAAAACAGCAGTATGTGAAAAACAGCAATGTGTTTGAAAGTGAACTGAAAAGTGACTGTTCCTATTGTAAAAGTGCAGCTGCTTTAACAGATTAATGGAGTCTGAAATCATCTTGGTTCAATTTTATTGATTTGCCATTTACCTATTTTTATTTTCTTAATATAATATTGATACCTTTGCTCTGAATATGGGCTGATCCTCGATACTTTTCAGCAGTTTTCAAAGATTTTTAGAAACTGTTGCTGTGAAGGTGCTCAGGATTTTATTTTACATAAAGATGTGCTCAATCTGGGGAGTGATCGTCTTATCTAAGCTACTTGACTTTGTATAATTGTCAGCTCCAACACTACAGGTGCATTGAGCATGTACAAAAGCAAATCAGTGAACAGGGTCAGTAATTATTAAGTAATAGTGTCTTTTTATGCCAATTAGTTGCCTTTATACACAGCAAGTTATTTCATCATTGTTTGTGCTTTTCTCCTTATTCTCAGAGATGTGGTATGGCGTGTTCCTGTGGGCTGGAGTGTCCTCGCTGGTGTTTCACCTTCCCGCAGCTCTACTGGCCCTTGCAACTCTACGAGGACATAAGATAGCACGCTTCTTTCCCCTCACCATCATGCTCATGGCCATAATAGGGCCTCTGCTGGGAGGCGTGCTCACTAGTATGTACCTCATTTACATATGATGGTAGTGTGATAATATACTGTATAAAAACCAAGAGCTCTAGTTTAGTCCCTGTTTCATTCATTCAAGGTGCTTGAAGTGCTTGTATTTGGCTTTCTAAAATGTTTTTAAATGATGTGGTGCTTAAAAAGTGCTTGAATTAAAAAAAGCCAATAAATGAGGAATCACTATATAACTTAAACATATATATTTTTTTCGGTAAAACACAAATACAGTCCTTTCACTTGAAATGTGATGCACACTTTCTTGTTATTCGCTCACATGTTTTGACAGAGACAGCTTGTGTAACTCACCTGGAGTAAACTCATAGTGGTACTGCCTGGGAAATGCTACTGTTATCCAGCAAGGCGCCATGTAAAATAGGCTTCCTGAAGACATTACAAATATGTCATGTCCGTTGTAAAATATATTATTTAACATTTTTGGGGGGAATTTAAAAAGCAGAAACTAAGAATCTTGTATAGTCCCTGAAAGCAAAAAACGTATTATATAAAATAATATATAATAGTAATAAAAAAGAATTGGAAAGTTTTTGAAAGCTGTGTCTAAATGTTTTCGTATCACTAATTTTTTTAGCATGCATGATCCTGAAACAGCTAATTTATGTGTAGTGACCGACAAACCTTCATAAAAGGCAAAGCTCACAGCGAGTTGAACATGACCAACTAAACAATAAAAGACTCTAACACTAACTTTTATTAAATATAAGGATAGGTTTTTCTGTCCTGTAGTAGCTGCTGCCAAGTATAGGATTCGAAGCTGAGGTTTACACCAGTGACTGTCCTTATATGTAGGTTTACACAGGTTTAGGAGCTCTCAGGAGATCAGGAGTGTTTTTTTTTGTTTTGTTTTTTAAACTTTATGCATGGCACACACATGTAGATTCTGTTGCAAGCATTTTCTGAATGAATCAGTTCATTTCTAGCTTGATGCATGAGGTACATTGACTGATTTATTTTGGCTGTAGCACTTGGTACATTATATGATTTCAATTTTCTTGTTTCTTGTTCCAGGTGCAGCCATAGCAGGGGTCTACATGGCAGCAGGGAAGAGGATGATCTCGTTGGAGGCTTTTGTGTTTGGAGTAGGACAGTCTTTCTGCGTTCTTGTCATCTCTTTCCTCAGAGTGTTAGCGACACTGTAGCACTGAGGAGCTCTGGACCCGCTTCACGTCCCTTGGATGTTATATGCAAAAACACTGAGGCCTTATTTTCCAATTCTCTACCACCAATTTCATGCGCACATATAGCATTAGCCATTTCTCCCCTAAAAGGTTTCAGGTGGACTTTGTGTCTCTGCGATCAGTGGACAGATAATAAGCTGTGTTTAAAATCAGAGCTGTCCTTGATCCACAGGTTTTGTGAAAATGTCTTACATGTGATAGAGCTGATAAAGCATGCAGTTTCAGGGGAAAGCTGCAGACAGCTCCTCAGAGCAACACCGTTAGACATCTCTAAACAAAATCTTACTTTCTCTGGGTTTTAGAGAGGTTTGTGTCCTCATGATCTCACACCATTCTGATAACCTGACACTTTCTGAGCTAGTGACGCTGGTCTTAGCAGTGAGACAGATATTAGTCTTAATGTTCTTATATTTATAATCCATTCCAGCTTCATGTTCTAATTGTACATTTACACATTTTACATTTAATTGTCTAAACCTTTTACCTTTAGTGTACACAGAGCAAATCGTTTTATAGGCTAAATGATGTAGTTTTTTTTCTAACACAGTTTTCAAAACCTGAGAAAGCTGAAGGTTTTCTTTTTTGCGTATAGACTATTCCAATACACAATTTAATGCATTTCCCATTAAATTGTTACACATTTAAAAAATTTTTTACATGTACATAACTGAACTCAATAAGCACTTTATTAGGAACACCTATAAACTTAGTCATTCATGCACTTATCTAATCTACCAGTTGTGTGGCAGGAGTGTATAATATAATACTTTTAATATAATGCAGATGCACCCAGCAGCTTCAGGTAATGGACCATCACATCAAACATCAAAAAGGGGAAGAATTACAAGCTCTTTGGTTGCTTGTACAAGAAGGGCTGGATTGTGTATTTCTTTTACTGTTGATCTCCTGGGAATTTCATCTACAACAGTCTCTAGAGATCGTGTGAGTGCAGAGTCTACACTGACGTGACTGGAAACTGGTTCAACTCAAAATGGAAAGAAAAAAATTCCCCTGGTTGAAGAACTGTCAGATTTCAGTGAGACTGTGCTCATGATGAACTCAGATTCTTGTTCTTGCTGACAGCAGTGGATCCTGATATGCTCTTCTGCTGTTATAACTCCTCCACCTCAAGGTTTGATGTGTTGTATATTCTGCTTTTCTGCTCAACAAAAAGTAGCTTTTCTGCGATTTGAGTCACTATAGATTTCTCTAGACTTCTCTAGACTTCTCTGATGAGTTTGGTCATTCTCCTCTGAACTCTCTGTCGGATTATAGACTCTTTCAACACAATGTTGTTTTTAATGTTGTGCATCCCATTCTGTGTAAACTCTAGAGACTTTGTGTTAAAATCCCAAGAGATCAACAGTTCATGACTCTGAGCAGCCAGTCTGCCACCACCATTGTGCTTCTCCCACATAATTGAATGATTAGATAGCTGCATTAATTTGCTTATGTACCTATTAAAGCGGACAGTGAGTGTTTATTCTTCCATTAGCATTATTGTCATATTCCATATGAGACAGCCTGTGTCTGCTATGTGTACATGTATGTGACAATTTTTTTTGGGCTTTCCACCAAAGAGATTTTAATGCTAATATAAATGTGTTGTATAATTGACCTACTGTGACCTTTTGATCTTGTCCTGAAAAGGCTTTATGCAATGAAATGACTCCTAACTCAACAAGCGCAACATTAAAGTTAAAATAATTTAACTTCTCGCTAGTAGAAATAAAAGGCTTGTGCTAGTAATCCATCAGCTACAATGACTAGACGCAGCAAAGCAGATGGAGTTTTGCTGAATAGATCGCTCGGTCGTGTGAAATCGCAGCACTCGGTGTAAGCAGCGGGTTCAGCTGCTGTTGTGTTGTAGCAGTTTGGCTCAGGTAATCTGTCAGAGTGAGGGATTTATTTTTAACGATGACCCATCAGCGTGATCTGATTAGCATAATGTAGATTTTCCTAAATAGTCTTAGAATCCTTAATTCCTATTTTTCAACCACAGACTACATTGTGCTCTCTAGTTATATAAGGCATATGTTTCTTTCTCTCTTTTTTTTTCCCCTTCAGACCTTGGTAACAGTGTGGACTGTGAAAGAAGTCCTTAAAATTGAAAGTAGGCTGCAGCTGGAATTTTCAATGAATTTTCACATACGGATATATTTTTCTAAAGTCCATCAGCCCTCCTTAGTGACTCAATGTTTTCCTCATCTGTCTTTCAGTTTTTACTGAAAATCACATTATTTATTGAATGTATAGTATGGGTTTATGGTTTCTTTATTTTTTTGTTTTGTAGATGTGTATTTTTAAACTGTACATTTAGTACTGATCATTATTTTCATGTAAATAAAAGAGTTTAGATTCTAGTTGATGCCTCATGTTGTTAATATATTACAGTATCTGAATCAAAACTCTGTATGTCTGCAGGTGCACATAAAATCACATTAATTTTGTAATAGATCTCTTCTGCTGTTGTTTTGCATGCTATTGGAGTGTGGAGGTGGTTCTTTGTGATTGTTTGCTTTTACAGGTTCATGGTAATATAGGTCACGTCTAGGTGAGTGTGTCTATCAGAAACTGAGCCTAAAGGAGATCTCTTTTTTTTTTTTCTTCATATTGCAAACACAGGCTTGGCTTTTCTCTTCACACCTTCTTCATCACAGATTGAGCAGCTTCTCTCTCGACTAATCCTCCCTCTGTTCCCTCTCTTTTCAGCTTGCCACAATTTCACAGATGGCTGTCCTGCTCTCACTACCTCCATCAGCCAAACCCTGCAGCTCAATGCCCAGGAAGTGGAGATATGTGGTGTTACTGGGGAGTATGCGTATATACACACTACATACACACACACATGCACACAGCAATGACTCAAATGTGTGTGGGCTCTTCCACTCACAAAGTCTGTATTCTAGGGAAAACCGCAGTAGCAGCAGGTTCACATTTTAAAAATAACAGTCATGGAGGTTGTTAGTTGATGCTAGAAAATGAAGTGATTATACACAGTGTGTATGAAGAAGGAAGTGCAGAGGGATACATTTTTCAGAATAATATGCTACACCATTCCGGTCATGTATGAATGAATTTAGATATTGATTCATTTTTATATCATAATAAGCCGAGATGTTGGTATTGTAAGTGTTTTTTTTTTTTGTTTGTTTTTTACAATATAAGTACAACCTCATCTTCATGATTACAATGATTGGGGAAAAAGCTTTGTTCAGTCTATACAGCAGCGGGACTTTTATGTAAGCAATTGCACTTGGTATGTGCTTGAATACTAATGTTTATGCATTTAATTAGCAGCATAGGCAGCAGGTTAAAAAAGGAAATTTAGTGTTTACTCAGTAAATTGTTAGGGCTGTGCAGTGAATGTGCTGAACCTCAGAGTCAAATAAACCCCAAACTCTCAATGACACAACAGTATTCACTTTTTAATAATTATTAACAAGTATATGTATTGAATTACTCTCTTTTTGTTTTTTTGTTTTTAAACATTTGTTCATAATTCATTCTTTTGTACATAATGTGACGTGCAAGGCAAAGGTAGACATGGTAGAAAATAGAATTTGCACAGGGCTCAGTCCACGTTTGTCTCAGGTGAGGGGGTTTCAGTTCTTTGGTCTGATGACTCTCCCTGTGCTGTGTGCTGTTCAGAGACCGACTCCCCCTTCTCCAGGATGGTCTCTTCCTCACTGATCCCACCTAGACTCTTTTCAGGCTGGCCATCATTGGCAGTAGTGTTGTCTGTCTCTTCAGCCTGTCCTCTGTGATGTTCTCTTGCTGCAGTTTTAGCTTTGGGTAAAGCAGAAAAAACATTCAGATATTTAACAGGGCTCAGACTGCTTAAGAAAATTATAGGTACATTTGACCGAGCAAAACTGAAACTATCTTAAACGTTACTGTTAATATGCTGAAGCACATATACGCACACATTTATTTCTCTTTTGTCAATTTCCAGTGCTCATCTGCCCATTGTAGGCACTTTCAGAAGAGGACAGGGGTCAGCATGGGCACTTTGACCGGTCTGCAGCTACGCAGTCACGTATACATAACCAGCATTAAATTTTTCAGCAATTTTTTCTACAGAAGCTCTTCTGTGCGATTAGACCATGCTTCACTGAGACTGTCGCTGGTTCACTGGTTGCCCTTCCTTTTGCACTTTTGGTAGGTACTGACCACTACACACTGGGAACACTCTACCTGCTGTTTTGGAGATGCTCTGATCCAGTCGTTTAGCCATTACAACTGACAAATTGCAATAACAAATTCACTTAGATACTTTACAATTGCCAATTTTTCCTGTTTCCAATCAAGTTTGAGAACTGACTGTTCACCTGCTGTCAAATATACCTGTGTGTGTGTTTACATATCCACATATTTACATATATATAAATTTCAATGTAGTATTTTTTAGTTATACTTCTACATCCTGAAGGATATTTGTGCTACGAGGTTTGTGTATGAGCCAGATGCCAGGAAATCCTTCCAGTAAATCAAATGATCTAATTAATTCTAGTTGAAGTGCTTTCATATATATATATATATATATATATATATGTATAGGTTATAAACACATTTGTACTTTTCATTTTCTTTTCCATTATTTAATTTTGATCTTTTATTTAGTTAGGTCTCTGAGTTTAAAAATAATCAAGACTCACTAATAGAGCATTTACACTCATGCACTTTGTCAGACACCCTCAGCCAGAGCAACTTACATTTTATACAACTGAGCAGTTGAGGGTTAAGTGCAGCTTGGTGAACCTGGGATTCAAACTCGCAACCTACCAACCAGTAGTTCAATGCCTTAACCACTGAGCTACCCTCATTCATCTCCCTCTTAAGTTTACCACCCCATGCTCACCTTCCTCACCCTCAGGCAAATCCTCTGAGCAGGGCTCCAGCTCCCCCAGGTTTACCCGCTTCCGTATCGGTGACCTCTGCAGTCGAGGCAATGCAGCTTTCAGCTCTGAGACAGACCACAGTACAACCACAAAGCAGACTTCATTACATCTTCACATTGGTTTTTCTCTCCTCCACAAACACACCAACAAATATACACCATGTCATGGACTACATCAGTTTCAGACATATGTTGGTAGAAAGTAATATTCTCAAAGTACTTTGTTATAGCAATAGTTGCTCTAACAAAAGAAGTTGATATGACGACTATAAACCACACATTGTAAGCTAGTATTTTATACAAATTAGTTTAGTGTTCCTAAGCCCACTCCCTTCGCTATCCCCACCCTCCACTACTGCTTTGTGACCCCCACACTAGAACCACTGTGTTAGAGAAATCTGAGGAGAATTGCTTCAGTAACCTTCAGTAATTAGTTTTTTCCCTCATTTCTTCAAGAACCTTCAAGTCTGATATATAATAGTAGTAGCAGTATTTCAAGAAAACTCAAGACATATAATAATATATAATGTCTCGATTTTTTTTTCCTCTGCTGCTTTGGTTGTGGTCCGTTCCGCAGTGATTGTGACTATATGCTGCTCCCACTGAAGCCCACATCCTCCACAGTGAGAACAATGAAAGATCCCCCTTTAGGGGTTAAATGTAACAGCCATTCAGAGCACACTCGTCTAATTTTTCTGAAAAGGTTTTCATTCACAAATGATGAATCACTATGCGGTGGAAACCTCCCCATGTGGCTGAGGAGACTAATTTACTAAAGCACTCAAATATAAATACACTTTGGTACCTTATGCTACCTCGGGTAGCAATAAAAAACCTCTGAGCTACTTTTGTCTGTTTAATAGCTTCAAAATGTGATGTTTATATGTTGAGTCTTTAGCCTGTGTTTAAAGGCAAACTCAAGAGCTACTTGTGTCAATTTTAATAACAGTGCATGAAATCTTGGGAGGAATGTATGAGTTATTTATTTCAAAATTACTGATTAGGAGTTCAGTTACTGCGTAGAATGCAAGTAAATGTTTTTCATCACTATAAATTGTTCATTGGCATTTTACATTTGCTCTTTTGGCTGCCCCTTTTATCCAACTGAGACATGATAGAACTGAGCAGTTGAGGGTTATGTGTCATGATCTATGGACCTAAACACTTCAGATGGTGCTAGAATGGCAGCGCTAGAATTTGAACTCAGTGCCTAAGTACAACTAAAGGTTTTACGTTTTTCCCCCTAATTTCTGAAAAACATTGATAAACAACTAACTGGTCACTAGACTTCACTGACTTTTAATTACATTAGCATATTGGTTGACCTATGCCCTTTTAGCGCAGGAAGGGGTTTGAACACTGAAACTAAAACAAAGCTCACCCTCAGGGTCGAGCAGGGCAGCGTGCTGGAGTAGGGCATCCTCGTGGATGGAGACGGCTCGGCGCTGAGGTGAGGGCTTCATGCGAGGCCACGGTTTGGGCAGAGTTTCTATAAAAGGAAAGAGGTAGAGTGTCTGTATCTATATCCATAATACACCACACGGAACATATAAATACAAACAGTGAGTACCTGCTAGTATTAAATAAAGAAATGCATGTGCTGGATATTCCATTTCCAACATAATAATGATGAATTCAGGAATAAATATATGGAATTACCTCCATATACTCAGCTTACAGTTATGATTCTGATCAAGCGGCACATGAACACATAAATAACATATTTATAACATTTCTGCCAAAAATTCAGATCATTAAAAATCAATTTTATTGAATGTATCGCATTATATTAGGTGACTAATAGCTGTGTAGTTATACAGAAACTGTACATGCAACTAATCTCACAACTGAAATTACACACTGTTACAGGCGGATTATTGGAGTAGTCTTATGCAAATACACATGTGCATCAACATCTGTTTTGTGTAGCAACATTATACTGGCAGGTATAATCCAGTTCAGTGCAATTTTATTTGTATAGAGCTTTTAAAAATGGATATTTTCTCAATGCAGCTTTACAGAAATATAAAAATGACAACATTTAAAATTAAATTTATATTTATCCCTAATGAGCAAGCCAGAACCAGTGGTGTCGTGAAAAAAAAACTCCCTGAGACGATTTGAGGAAGAAACCTTGAGAGGAACCTCTAAAGGGAACCCATCAACATCTGGGTGACATCAGAGAGTGTAACTAGATGGAGAGTATTTTTTTTTTAACTTATAAGTTCTTTATCCTGGTCAGGACTGTGATGAATTTCACACGTATATCAAGAACACTGGATGTGTGGGAATATACTTTGAATAGGCTGTCAGTTCATCAGGACACACACACATTCACACCCAGAGGCTGTTTAGAATACCCAGTCCACCTACAGGCATGTTTTGGGAGGTGGGAGGACATCCGAGAACCTGAAGGAAATCCATACAGACACATAAGGTACACGCTAGAGGATAATTATATTTACATGAAATTCTTATTTACTAACTACACAGGAACTCTAACATTTATTTTAAAGTCTAATATCATAGATAATTAGACAAATCCTGTATAATTCAGATGTAAGTACAGTCTAATCACTCTGAGTTTGTTATGATGTTACAAATATTGTACAGGTATATAAAAAAAACACATTGTCAATATACATGTGTCTCTTGAAGCCAAATATATAATATGAACTGTTGTAGAAAGGACATTACTTATAATCACACTCTTTGGTGTCTCACAGATGATGATGGGTTTCTTCTTCATATCGTCTCAGGGAACATTTCTTTGCCACTATTACCTCTGGCTTGCTCATTGGGGAAAATATATATTTAATTTTAAATTTTGTAATGTTTATGCTGAATTTTTATATTTCTTTAAAGCTGCTTTGTGACAATGTCCAATGTTAAACAAAATTAAACTCAAGTGAAATGTAAAGTTGATACATTATGCATTTACATAAAACATGTTACTGCAATCTATCTGTAACAGTGCATTACTGTTCCATTACAGTTACACAGCCTGCATGGTTTATATGTAATTATAGGGGATATAGACACACTCAATATAAACACATTTATAGCTAGGCCATTTATTACATGTTGACTGAACAAATATATAGATACCGAACAATGCATGCACTTTAACCAAAGTCCATTTGCTTCAGCCAACTCTCCGGCATTGAATTACATGTTTGATCTGATGGAGGTAATTAAATTGTCTTCAGCTGAACCCTATAGAAGGCTTCTGACTCTTGGAGCATTAAGAGCTGCCATCAGGGGAGGTGTTGTAGGAAAACAGAGATGAGGCCAGTTACTGTGGTCTGCTGTTAGTGTGTAAATCTGTTTAGACAGTGATGGATATCTTGGGAATTGAGGGTCTCTGTGCTGGAGTAATACATTCTGCAAGTGGACAGAGTCTGGATAGTGGACAGCAATACTACCACTGACTGAAACCAGACACTTGATGGAACAAGCTTCCTGATTTAAATCTCTCTTCAGCTTTCACAAGCTTCAGTGAGGACTTACGCCGGAGCTCTACTGACAGCACCTAAACACCAATAAAGCTCAGTTCTTTAACACAGTGTGATAACATTTTTGCCATCAACTGGCGTTCTTCGCAGTCGGGAAGCACAATTAATAATTACATTTATAATTTGATACCGATAATTATCTGGTATTGACCTTTCCTTTTTAATGACCTAACTTTCAACAACCTTCTTGTAAGTTATGAGAAACATCAGAAGCACAATAGCAGAAGGAGAAAGACAACTTGTATTCTGTTTAGTATTCCTGCAAGTTAGTTACTAAGAAAGTTACTGCATTCAGAGTACAGAGGACATCTGAGGAGCAGATTGGAAAACATGCCCAATATAACCTGGTCCAGCCCTTTATAGTTATCCTATCCATGTTATTTCATTTTTGTTGGTGGTGTATTGTAGGGTATCACAACTATAATTAGATTGTAGATTATATCATTAGGTTTTAGATTATAGTTGATTTCTCTGTAGTCTTTGTAAGCTTCTCTGTACCCTCACTCCCACAACTATAAAATATCACCAAATTATTGACAATGAATCACAAAACACTTGTTTTTAAAGAAACTACCATAATTATTATACTATAAAAAGTAGTTTTTTAGACCTGATACATTTCTGTACATTTTTCATCAAAAATCAAGTTCAATTATTAAAATGTTACTTACATGCCACAGAAATATATTAGATCTGTTTTACATAGATATACTGGTTGGATAAGGCTGGATGTACATTTATATTTATCAGTATCTATATACAAAGTCCCAACGGGTTCCACAAACTAACATCGGACCAAGGAGAAGAACTTGTACCTGGGCTCATCTGGCTTGTCTTTTAAAAAATACTGAAGAAGACAGAAGTTGTGTACGCTCAAGAAGGCACCAAATACCCTTCTCCAAAAAAAAAAAGAACTTGAGTCAAGCCAGAGTAAGCCCCCAGCATTCTCCTTGTCCAATCAACACATTTTTATGCCCGTATGTTCAGTTCACTGCCCAGAGTGCTTTACATGTTTCCCAGCTCTGTGAAGTCTCCAGTGCAGCAAGAAATAAAACATTTATGGAAATGGAAAATTCTCCAAATTCTCACTGGCCCATTACAATATTCTTCTCCAGTTCATGCACATGGCAGCAGACCCATTGGAGAAAAATCCATCATCCGTGTCACAGAAATCGAATCTAACCCCTAATCTTGTACTATGTACCTTACACCATGAGAATACTCCTCCCTTCTTCTCTTACTGCAACAAGATACCTTGTCTGCACCATGTCTCGCCACAGTAGAAATTCCCAAATCATATATAGAGTTTGACATTATGCAGATGTTTTGTAGTTTGCCCTGAAAACAAAGCTGCCAGACTATTGACCCGAGGACTGAGAATTGAGTTACTAGTGGGAACCGCCACAACTTATAAGAAAATTTACCATCGCACATGAAACCATCGCACATGAAAAGGCTTCAAATAATTTCATACAGGAAGCTGTTTGACAAGGTTTCATTCAACCTTCCACCTCTTCTGTATCTGCTAGCTTTTTTGTGCTAAAGAATCAGGGTAGTCTTAGCTCCTGCACTGATTACAGAGGTTCACAAATGTAAAGTCCCATTGGTTTTGTCATCTACAGAGACTATAGCTTATTTACTATCATCCTTAATGTATAAACTCCATATTTATCACTAAGCTACCCATAATAAGTCCATATAACTTAAACAGGACAAGAGAAACTATTTTTTCCACCACTAGGAGTCACTATGATGACCTGGAAATGCCATGTGGCTTGGTCATGGCTGCCTTGGTGTTCCAGGCTCACAATAATCTATTGGACAGGTAATGATATATACAGAATTTACCATATATTGACTCAATCTGTTACCTTGTCTGACTTCATTCAGCGTGTATGTAGAGATCTGAGGTCACTGATGGAAAATTCTTGTTTTCTATCTAATCTGTCCAAACTGAAAAGTGCCTCTTTCATGATTTTCTTACTAGGAAATAGTGCAGAGAGCTGAAGGTGGGTGTTAAAGGGTGGTAGCAGTTTCAAAATATGCTGAACAGTTTGTTTGTCTCCATATAACTGACTCTGCCTCACTCATGGCAGACGGACTATGCTTGAATTTCTAGGAGTTGAATTTAAAAGTGAAAACTTTAATTTTATCTACAGATTCATCTTAAAATGATTAACTGAAAAACTTTGCAAGTTTATTTTTGCTCATATAGTAAATTCATGCTAATGTATAATTGTTGAAACATTTGCAATTATACATTAAAAATATTATTCAGTAGCTCTTATAAATTACTACAAAGAAAGTAATAGAAAACGCATGCAGTAACAAGGGTTTGTAACTATACAAATAAGAGCTAGACACAAAAGGATCAATAGAGCTAGTATCAATAAAAGAGAAATTATTACTTATTCGTTGTCATTAGGCTGCTAAAGTTGAGTAAAGCGCACATTGTGACTTATGCAGACACACTTAAAACTTAAACCCATTCAGACCATTACATTACTTCTTGCAAATGTCATACCTTCGGTAACAGACTGTGCTCTTTCTGCCCTCTCCTGGTGGTCTGTGCTACGCACCCTACGTGGTGAAGGGGCTGGAGGTGTCTCTTTTCGTGGAGAAGGGGTTGGAGGCTCCTTTATCTGAGCCTGGGAGGAAGTTCTACTCTCCACCACTGTTGTTGGAGTATCTGGAGACGGACTGAGCTGCCTGGGGATTGGAGAGATGGTCCTGGAGGCTGCAGGAGTCTCACCCGGTGGAATAAAGGTGGGTTTAAGGGTTGGTTTGGGGGGCAAAGGGCCTAAAGGTCGTTCTGGTAGTGGCGGGCGTTCTGTGTTGGTAGCTCGCACTGGCCGTCTGGTGTCTGATAGCAGATGATGATAATACTTTATAATACTGCACAGTGGTTTAATGAAACAAGGCAAGTCAGAAAAAAAGAGTGTGAATTAAGTTGTCACCTGAAGAGGTGGACATGGTGCGTGGCTTCATGGGTGGAGGTTCAGGCTGGCTGTCCAGTATTGCCCCTAACACAAAGGAGAAAGTTGGTCACAAAAAGACAGTTGGTTTGTGGCAAGTTTAAAAGTGGATATCACACTGGATCAATGGCAAATATACTTTTTCAACATCTCAATAGTGATGATAGAATGGCTGACACAGGCTGTAAAGTCCAAGTTAATTTGCGGTAACAGCTTTTTATGTGACATTTCTGAAAAAAAGATTATACTTAAAGCGATATATCTCATTTGATCCAATTTAACATCCAATTTAAATAGCTAAAATTGTGAACTATGTGAAGCTCAACACTCCATTTAGCAGCAAGAAATGTATATAATTTAGGAAGCCTTTTTCGTGTTATACTTCTGATGTGACAACCAGCAAATCAGTAAAAAAAAATCCCCTGCATAAAAATGCTGTCATCTTGCTCTTTTTTCCAACAGAGTTCCAAACTTTTACATACTAATAAAAATCAATAACATATACTAATATTCAAGCTCTTTAGTGTTTTTTTGTCATTATTATTATTATTATTATTATTGTTGTTGTTATTAGTATTATATGTATAATATAATCTATAAATGTTCTGGTTATTTTCCTGACAATCACTTCCTGCTATTGTTGTAAAAATGCAGATTTCGTCTGTTATCCTTTATGTGAAGATATAATCATAGTAGACAGACTACTAAGAACCTCCTTGGGGTTTATCCATGGTTATGTGTGAGAGCTGAGATTTGGGGGTCACTGACTTCTCTTGGTATTAGAATTCCATGTACACTTATGCTTTAAGGAAGCTGCATATTATTAAGTCAAATCATTTCCTTCATCAATTCAATTTATTAGACACACACCTTATTACCCCTAAGGGATTTTCAATATGCTTGTGTAGTCTTAATCAGGAATCACATAACATGGCTCCTGGTGATTTCTCACACAGTTTAGCTCAAAAACGTATTCGGTTAATCCAGCTCTTCAGGAATATTATTGCCCAGTGTGTAAGATTAAGTTTTATAGGAACAATTTAGTGAAAAATTCTTTTATTTTTCTTTAGAAGCTTCCACATAACCTAAAAGTAGTTAAGTAGATATTTGCTTTTGTATTACTTCTTGGTTTTCTGAATTTATTTGTTTAATTGTTGCCCTTAGGTTCGATATAGTCCTTTGTTTGCTGACTAGATCACTCTAGCACTTGTACAAATCAGGATCAGAAATACTGGAACATGTGATTGGCAGGTGTTTCTTGCTACCCAGTACCCTGTTAGATTAAACATCTAAACAATGAATAGACCTGAATGTCTACTCCTGGGTTTTGCCTAGGGTTAAGGTTAGACTGCATTTGTTGTTCAAAAAAAGAAATTAACAGAAAGACCAGAAAGCTGTCTGTGGGAGAAAATCAAACCATTTGACAAAATAGGGAAAATAGATCAGCGCGATTGTTCAAGCATTTCACATAGACAATATAATGACATTCCCAATTTGGAATGGAATGAGAAAGAAAGAAACCGCTGGTGTATTAACAACTAGACATTGAATAGGCCAGCCAAGGAAAACAGCAGCGGTTGACGACAGAAACATTGTGAGAGCTGTGAAAAAAAAAACCCAAAACAACAGTCAGTGACATCACCCACAACCTCCACAGGGCAGGAGTGAAAGTATCACAATCCACAGTTTAAAGAAGGCTTTAAGAGCATAAATGTAAAGGCCAAACCACAAGATGCAAACCACAAATCTGCAGTAAGAATTAGAAAGCCAGACTGACATTTGCAATGAAATACACAGATGAGCCACAAAAGTTCTGGAAGCGAGATTAACCTTTACCAAAGTGATGGAAAAATGGAGAAAGAAAGGATCTGCTCATGATCCAAAACATACGAGGCTCTTCTGGTACAGGTTTACTAATCTATATTTATGATGTAACTCCTGATGATAGCAGCAGAATGAATTCTGAAGTCTACAGAAACATTCTGTCTGCTAAGAAATGCATCCAATCTAATTGGGAGGAACTTCATCATGCAGCATGACAATGATCCAAAATGAACTGCCAACACAACAAAGGACTTAATCAGGGGAAAAAATGGACGGTTTTTACCCTGGCCAAGTCATTCACCAGATGTTAACCTAATTAAGCCGCGTTTCACCTCCTGAAGACTGAAGGGACAACCCCCCACCCCCGAAACAAACAACTGAAAGAAGCTGCAGTATAAACCTGGAAAGGTATCACAAAATAAGAATATCATGAAGTCAGTAGATAGTCAGAGATATGCAACCAAATATTACATATTATTTACTTTAATACTATCTGTTTTTATGCCTTTCATCAAGAAACAGCAAAGTAGTCATGTTCTACTTTGTTTATCAGGAAATGAAAGCTGAATATCTATCATCTCATATTCATCTCTTTATCTCTAAATCTCAAACCCAAATGTCCTCAGAACAAAACTGGAGCTCAACTCTAAATACTAAAACAGGATTCTAACCATTCACACAGAGATCCCCATCATGCATGATAGCACATAGCACACCCAACATCTAATGCAGCTTGAGGCTGGTCTCATTGCCACATAGAAGTGCAAATGTAGCACATCTCAGAATGCAGCAAAATTCTCCAGTTACCACGGTGGACAGACACATCCTATACAGCTGCATTAGATAAGGGCGAGGAATTAGAGAAGGGCCTTACCTTCTGAGTTGGCTTTTCTCAGCTCCTCATCTTTGCTCTGGAAAAGGATAATAAAGCCTTGATTGAAATGTCCATTGCTGATTAATCTCCCATTTATAAAGGCATGATGTTTCTGATATTGTAGTTAAGCAGCTAAGCAGGTATTAATCACTACATAATTTCTAGAGGAGTTCCAGAGTAGGTGACTCCTTTTGTGCTATTACTATTTTAACTGCTGTCTGCTTTTCAGAACATAATGTTTGAGTTCATCATCCAGACACATTGCAGGCTGCTTGTTGCTTGTACTAACATTTACATTACTATAAGGGACTGGCAAGTAAGGTATAATAGTCCTTGCTGAAAAATTTGATTTAACTGGAGATTGTTTCCTGTCAAATATACCTGTGTCAGTTACCTAACAAAGAAGATTTATATAAGGTGTAATCACACACAGAAACACACCTGACTCATTTTGGAGTCGAAGGGAGGTGTCTTGGCGACCCCAATGCGATGCAGCATAACATGGAACCGCTGTTCAAAAGTGGAGGAGCTTTCAGATGAGTGTTTCTAAAAAAAAAAGAAAGAAAGCAAGCAGGCATGACCACAGTGACAAGAGCTACAGGGTGCATCTCGCTACAGATAACACTGAATACAGCACAAACATGGCTGATGAAATGGAGCTCTGTCTTACAGATAAATTGCTGTGAGTCACATATTATGGTAAATTTGAGGCTAACTTTGTACAAATACAGAATCCAAATTAATTTACACACACTGGGATATTTTATGGAATACTAAGTTCAAACATGGATATGTGGTTGCCAGTGAATGAAAATTAGTGTTCAGATGATAATGAAAACTGTCATTCATTATTAGCAATTACAAAACAATTAAGTACAAAATATATAAAGTACCATTACTGACAGCAGAAAAAAGAACCCTGGAGAAGCATTACATGTTTCTTTCAAAAAGATTGACATCATCTGTTCGTAACAATATTCATAGTAATTATTGAGCCAACTCCTGACAGGCTTATGATATTCTCACATGCCCACAGCATCAAGGTAGTCTATCACACTATCACACTACCTACCCTCACACAGGGATCTCTCATTCAGAGCCTTGATTCCATATGTTAATATGGCTAGCTATCATTCAAACCAATTGTGTATATGTAACCAAATGTATTCCTTGTTTAAAAATGATCAGAGGCAGACACAGTGCACACTCATTTACCCAAATCTTCCACCGGGAGCATGTGAAGTGCTGACCAGTGGCTGGTAGAGCTGAACATGACCACCTTGCCATTGAACGCATTGGACTTGCTTAGCTGTTTACCAGGTTTTGTTTCTCTAACTATGTGAAATTCACACCTCAGATGTAGAATACATGTAGTATAAGAATTCAGAAGATTTCTGTCCTGCCGAGTTCCAGAGAGTGACGTAGTAGGTGCACTAATTTGATGGTGAGTGCTGAGATGACACATTGTTCAGACAAGGACCTTTAACAGGACAAATAACATTCTGTCATTCAGTTTCTCTCCACTTCTCATGGCAGGCTTTGTTGTGGCTGAGAAGGTCAGCCCACAGTTTACAACTCCTCCTGGAAGACACCCAGATGTTTCCAAGCCAAGTGTGAGATATAATCTCTCCAGCAGGACCCCAGGGTGTCAGTCCAGTGGGACATGCCTGATACAGCTCTACAGGGAGCTGAAGAAGGGGTATCCTTGTAAGGTGTCCAAACCACCTCAACTGGCTCATCCTAATTCAGAAGAACAGGAGCTCTACTTTGAGGCAATCCCTGATTGTCAGGCAAAAAAATGTAATAGTGCTAATAATTGAATCTAATTTAAAGTAATCCAAATATAATATACTTCATAAACTTCAGAGCAGTCAGCTCATGATTACTTATCATAATGAATGGTGCAATAATTTCTTGGACGCAATCTGACAGATGTTTTTGTTTATAGTTGCCCTCCGTTGAGGATATACACATGCGTCTCGTACCACTCCTCATAACCTTTCCACAGCTGAAGCAAAAGCAGCACACTCCCTATTGTTTTGTCAGTCATCTGGCATAGTGCACTGACTGACATTAGAGCTTCAATACACAGATGACAGATAATGTGCTTCCAAATAAAGCAGTTTATGGGGCATTTTTTTGCTAATTGCAGAATTTCACCTTATAAATTTCACACACTGTATATTGAGTGTGGATCCTCTCAATGGTGATACCCTGAAAGACCATCCTTTATGAAGACCCTGACTGACAACTATTTAAACCTCATAGCAAAATACCACCACAGCTGAGGTGATTCAGAGGCATTTCATCCATTAGACCAAATACCAAAGACCTTACTTGCCATGAAATTAAGTAAAACAGCAGTGTTCACTTACCTTAGCTTGTGTAGATGTGGAGTCCTGCCCTGGCTCCAGCCCTGTAAGCAAGATAAGGGACTGAGACTTGCCCTCTCTAAGTGAGCGGCGTGTAGCCTTGGGTCTCCTCTCCCCATCAGGGGTTCGGCTCTTCTCTAAGGTCCGGCTCTTCTCTCCGTCCAAGGGCAGTGTAGTTACTGGGCTGGGAGGTTTGGTTGGGGTTGGGGTTGCAGCAGGGGGCGATGTTGGGCCTCCCTCAGTTTTGGCAGGTGAGGAGGCAGGAGGGGTGGGGGTGGAGGCAGGGGCAGTTGATGGGGCAGAAAGTGGCATGAAGAGAGATGAAGGTGCCATTTTGTCATCTACAGCTGGTACTGTGGGCAATGAATCTGTGATGGTGGGAGTAGTGCTGGGTGCCTTGGCGGTGCTCTCTTCTTCTAATTTCTCCTTCTCCTTTTCTTTTTCTTTCTCTCGCTCTTTTTCCTTGTCTCTCTCCTTTTCCTTCTCGCGCTCTTTCTCAGCACGTGCGGCCTCGCGGAGTGGCCGGATGAGGTCTGCTATTGAAGTCTTTTTGACCTTTCCTTCTGGGGCGCCCTCACTTTTGGCCCCTCGCCCTACACGGACCTTCTTGAAAGCAAAAAAGTCGCCAAACTTCTTCTTTATGTTTTTTGTGGGGGCTGTAGAGGGCGTGGAGGTTGTCGATGTGGTGGTCAGTAGGGAAGTTGTGCCACAGGTAGACTCTGCAGGCTGTGCTTTATTGAGGGGGTCCTCCCTCTGGTGCTTTCTAAAAGGCAGCAGAGGTTAAACACGATGGATGGTGAACTACATGTTATGTTTATTGTGTATGTGACATTTACATCAGTGTAACATCTGCGTAGGTGTATACTCACAGGGGGTCATCAGGGATGATCTTCTTGGTGAAGAACTCCTCTACGCCCTCGTCCACCCTCCCCATGTTCTCATTGGCTTCATTCTCACTCTCAGCTGCCTGCTCCTACACCCATACAGAAACGCACAGACACACATACACAGAAAACAGACAAGGTCACTTAGCAGGACTAACAGATTATTCAAGGTCGACATGAATGTAGAAATCTGAAACGCTCTGAAAACATATTGGCTTCGTCGGATAATACAGAAAAGCTGCTATCAGCAGCACTGACAGTGTGCACTGCTCCAAATATACATATCACATTCTTGCTCTTCATATTCATATGCAGATATGCAATTTTTACATAAGCACCCACACAATATTCACCAACACACACACATACGCAACATATTTATATACATAAAATAAACTATTGTAAATCATGATGATGTAAATAATAATAATAGCAGGCAAGGATGATTTTCTATTGGCTTCGACTCTGGCACATCTGTCTCTCTTGTCCCAAGAGAGAACCAAACCCAGCTCTAGTCTGTCTCTGTCTGTTCCCCCTCCTCCTAAAGCAATTAGACCCCTTAAATACACCCACATGTAGCACACTGGCACACAGAATGGAGTATGCCTGCTCAACAATGGTGATTAGTGTCTGTATCTTGTAGCCATGGCAATAATTTAATAACAGAAAAAAGCAGATCTTGACTCCTGAATTAATCTGAACTGGATGTCAAAGTTCTTACATAGCAGAAAATAAAATCATCTTGTTGAATGTAATGTGTCTTACTACTTACGAGGGTAGGTATAAAAAATTGTGCATTAGATGTTATTGAGGGTATTGATCGTCTCTAAGCACCCAAGTGCCTCTAAACACTTAAAACACTAATATAATTTTAGCATTGCTAAAATTATAGTTTTGAGCACATCATAGAGTAAAATTATTATCAGTTAAGCTAGTTATTCTGAAGGGAGGCACACTGGGTAGCATTGCTCCAGGATCCAGGGCTCAATCCTGAGCTCAGGTTAATGTCTGTGCTGTGTAATGTGCTTGCGTGGGTTTCCTCCATCTTATCTGGTTTCCTCCCACCTCCTGAAATAGGCAGATTGGCTATTCTGAATTGCTCCAACGTGTGAAACAGTGTGTGTGTGTGTGTGTGTGTGAGAGAATGTTGGCCTGCAGTGGAGTAGATGTTCAGCACGTAACACTGATTTCTCACAGATCAATCCTAAACTCAATCCTGAAAAATTTGTTCTCCTCATGTTTGCATGGTTTCCTCGGGCTTCTCTGGTTTCCTCCCTCTTCACCAAAACATACAGTAACTGGACTGCATATGAGAGCTTGCCCCTACTTGTGACCAGGTGTGTGAATGCCATGGACTGTAACCCATCCAGGGTGTATTCCCACCTCATTCCCAGTGTTCCCAGATCCAACCACAAACCTAATCAAGATAAAACAGTTACTGAAAATGAATGAATGAAGAATGATCACTAATGTTTAATATAGTGATACAAATAATAAAACCTTTTTTATTTGTTAAACTAACAGGGAAAGGTGAGTAGTTAGAAGAGTGAGGAATGTAAAGCAGGACCTGCTGATGGCTCTTGATGGTTTAAAGTCTGTTTTTCTGTTTTTACAGGCTGGACAGTTTCAGTGTATATTTAGAAGCCCACATACTGTATCACTGCTATCATGAGTATACACTCAGGGCTCAAAATAGTAACGTAGCAACTGTGTAACAATCATTACAGTGTTTTAAAATCATTTTTGATAAACGCCCACACAGCATGTAAATGGAACTGTCAATTTCATAAGTGGAGGGGAAAAAGCTTGATAGAGAAAAGTTGTGTCATCAGTGTTCACTGTACACTGAAGACGAGAGACAGGGTTCAACAAAAGGTAAGTTCTCACCACAGTGGAGGATTTAACTTTCTATACTCTCCAGTGTCTATATATTCTAAATATGCCAAGTTATATTTAGGTAATATGTATGTGCAAATTGTGTGCATTTAGGCCTGTATGAGCACATACACTATATTGCCAAAAGTATTCACTCACCCATCCAAATAATCAGAATCAGGTGTTCCAATCACTTCCATGGCCACAGGTGTATAAAATCAAGCACCTAGGCATGCAGACTGTTTTTACAAACATTTGTGAAAGAATGGGTCGCTCTCAGGAGCTCGGTGAATTCCAGCGTGGAACTGTGATAGGATGCCACCTGTGTAACAAATCCAGTCGTGAAATTTCCTCGCTCCTAAATATTCCATAGTCAACTGTCAGCTGTATTATAAGAACATGAAAGTGTTTGGGAACGACAGCAACTCAGCCACCAAGTAGTAGGCCACGTAAACTGACGGAGCGGGGTCAGCGGATGCTGAGGCGCATAGTGCGAAGAGGTCGCCAACTTTCTGCAGAGTCAATCGCTACAGACCTCCAAACTTCATGTGGCCTTCAGATTAGCTCAAGAACAGTGCGCAGAGAGCTTCATGGAATGGGTTTCCATGGCCGAGCAGCTGCATCCAAGCCATACATCACCAAGTGCAATGCAAAGCGTCGGATGCAGTGGTGTAAAGCACGCCGCCACTGGACTCTAGAGCAGTGGAGACGCGTTCTCTGGAGTGACGAATCGCGCTTCTCCATCTGGCAATCTGATGGACGAGTCTGGGTTTGGCGGTTGCCAGGAGAACGGTACTTGTCTGACTGCATTGTGCCAAGTGTAAAGTTTGGTGGAGGGGGGATTATGGTGTGGGGTTGTTTTTCAGGAGCTGGGCTTGGCCCCTTAGTTCCAGTGAAAGGAACTCTGAATGCTTCAGCATACCAAGACATTTTGGACAATTCCATGCTCCCAACTTTGTGGGAAGAGTTTGGAGCTGGCCCCTTCCTCTTCCAACATGACTGTGCACCAGTGCACAAAGCAAGGTCCATAAAGACATGGATGACAGAGTCTGGTGTGGAGGAACTTGACTGGCCTGCACAGAGTCCTGACCTCAACCCGATAGAACACCTTTGGGATGAATTAGAGCGGAGACTGAGAGCCAGGCCTTCTCGTCCAACATCAGTGTGTGACCTCACAAATGCGCGTCTGGAAGAATGGTCAAAAATTCCCATAAACACACTCCTAAACCTTGTGGACAGCCTTCCCAGAAGAGTTGAAGCTGTTATAGCTGCAAAGGGTGGACCGACGTCATATTGAACCCTATGGATTAGGAATGAGATGTCACTTAAGTTCATATGCGAGTCAAGGCAGGTGAGCGAATACTTTTGGCAATATAGTGTATATACCAGGAATACACCAGAGAATGTGGTTCTCCTGTAGAGACTGTGAGGACAGAGTAAGCACTGCAGGCAGGCAAGAGAGAGAGAGAGAGAGAGAGAACAGCATAGCAAAAGCGACCATATGTAAATGCAGTGCTACAAGCCGCATGAGAAATGGATTATAAAGCGTTTATTGCCTGCTGGCCAATCAGAGTGCACAGATCGTCATCACTCCACTGCATCTTCAGAAAAAGAAGGCGGCACAGTGGCAAGGTGTTTCCCACATAATTAATACATCCTCACAAATCACTACATCCTCACACATACTGTACACGCAAAGCATAAACATCTTTGTGCTCATTTCCTCTGATAATGGTCCAAATCTTAATCATATTGTTTAGAATGGTGCTTATATTTCTTTACAATATAAACACATGACCTAACCACACCAGTACACACAACCGTATTTTGTTTAGACATACAGAGTCTAGAAAGCCTAAAATACGAGTAACAAAAAAAAATAATAATAATTTTGTGTACAACAGAAGTCAGGATCAGGTAAACAATATTGTTCCATTTATACTAACCTGAAACCAGTTTTAATATTTATCTTATAATGATCATTTCAACCTGAGATTTGAAAGGTTGCTGTGATTGTAACAGCAGAAAACCATCCTATCTCATTTCAAACCACACATGGCAGGAGTTAAGGCCTGAGGACGAGAATTTCAAAGATGTTTACCGTTGTATGTTTTATGGGGTAGAGCATAACACAGTGAGACACTGGAAGTGAACATTTTGTTCTTTTTTTTGTTATGGTTTCCCTTTTCTCAGAGCAGAGATCTGCACATTCGTTGAAAGACAGATTTAGCCTCCGTTATAACACAACCTGGAGCAGCTTCAGGGTTTATGTAGGACTACTGAAGGGCAGAGGCTAGAATTCCGCACACCTTTCAGTTCTTCTGGTGTTGTCTATGCTATTAATATGCTATGCCCCTGATAAACTCATGCTAGTGAAATGGGAAGGCATGGAACAGGCTTGGAACAAGCTGGTCCTGCGCTTCGGTGAAATCATCATTCAACCTTTTCAAATTTCACTGAATATTTGCAGAACTTCTCTACACCTTGTCCATCAAGGCTTCTTCCACAATGATGTAATCCTAAATAGGCTATCACAGTTTAACCTGTAATTATACAGCAGATACTCTCAAGTCTCTGTGAGTCAGCCATTATTTCATTTTGGAGAAACTGATATCACTCTGGGAAGTCACCACCAAGGGGACGCCAAGTCTAGTCAACACAAATTCCAGCATAATTGTCTGCTAGAAGCAAGGGATCATGCAGCTGCTTAACACACTGCACTGATCAGGTTTAATGACAAGTTTATAATTTAGGATGAGGGGTGTGAGGTTGTTAGTAAGGAAATGGAGTTGTGCCTGAAAATATACCTGTGCATGCAGCAGTGCGAAAGATGAGAGGTGTGTATGTGTGTGTGTGAGAGAGAAGAATGCTGAGCTGAGAGTATAGAAAGATGGCAAGAGAGAAATGCTTATGCAGACTGAGACTACAAAAGCAGGTGTAAGGTGCTATTTATTAAATAAGTCTAAATAATTAATTTACAGTAATACCATGCTTTAAGATGAATATTTGAATATTAAGATGGGATGGGATGGGGCAAAAGGGACACATACACATTATTTAAGCCACACAAACCTGTGGATAATGTGACTGTTTAAACCATCACACCTTCTCTATACTATACTCTCCCACTATGGCACCACCTGCCTTTATTCCCACTCCCCAAATGCCACACAATATGGACACCCAGTTGCTTGTAGATCTCTAGCCAGGAGGGGTGTTGGGTATTAACGGGCTTGCAGAGATAAACCTGTGTGTCATCTTTGTCTTCCACATTTTGCCCTACTCCAAAGTTGTAGTATATGTTAAGGAACCAAAAATATATCAAGGATAAAGTCAGAGTCAAAGTAAAAAATATACCGAATGCTATGAAGAAGTGATGCTGAGGATGATTTGTCTCTCCTCCAGATTGTAGATTCATGCAGCCTATCAGTAACACTTGTGTTCAGGTGATTACACAGAGTGAAACACCCCCTAGATTGAACTCAATTTTGCAGCTATTTTCCAGTAACACATCATTAGCAGTGATTGAGAAGCCACAAGTGAAATACAGTGGCAGATGTGATGAATGTGAACAAGGATTATTTATTCTATCGTTCTTTTTTTCCCCAAAAAAATGCATTTGCATGAAAAAGTAAGAGTAGATAGACTAAGTACATACTGTTTAATGAAATTATGAATTACACAAAAGGACAGATGGCAGAACATTTAGTGGTGTTAGGTCACCACAAAGATTTGTTCAAATTCATTCATTGATTTGTTCAGTGTAACTTCTTGTCGCTGTTTTGTACAGTGACCTGGTGTTTAATAACTATTTTTATTTATATTTCTAGATTTTGTCAACTGCTGAGGAAAAAAATCACACAACGTTTGCAGTAATCGTCTTTCAGTTGAAGTCATGTTTGTTGTTTAAGGTCATCAGTCATTACATGGTCATAAATTGACATTATGCTTTGTGCAGTAAGACTCACATCCTAACTGAATGAATGATGTCTCATTTGTTCATTTCATTCACGACCCAGAGGCGGGTTTTAGTGAACAAAAATGAGTTTTTGAACGAGTCACTACATGACCTATAACGATTTGTTCACTTAAGAGATTTGTTCAAAAACACTGATTCATTCACAAATGAAACACCATTAATGAATGCTGATGCCTGTCTGCCTTTAAGTGTGTGATGTGTGTGTGTGTGAGTGTGTAATAGTTTGCCCCACATCAGTCTTATTTTGACATTGATGATTATATAATGCATTGCTCAACCCTAACAATGTCATTGTTGAGCTATTGATAGATATTAGATTTCAGCTACCCATCTAACACCACAGCCAGTTGTCTCTCCTCCCCAGTAAATACACACTCACATACTCAGGTGGTCTAAGGCAGTGATTGCAGTGTTTCCATGCTTCCTTCTATATCTGAACTGAACCAGGGGAGAAGAGACAACCTCTCCAGAGACTCTGATCTAACAAAGCCGGTCAGCCTGACTGCACACTGAACCCAGTGGCACACACACACACACACACCAACAAAAGAAAGATGAACAAAAAAAGATTAATCTTTTCTTGAAAATACACACATACAGTTAGGCGTGACAAAACTGAGACATGTATCTCTACATGTACACCCACAGGTATCCATGACAACACAGCAATGGAAATCTCCCGACTCACGACACCGGCGGAGAGGAAGCAGCAACAGCACTGCAGCTACCAGTCACACTCTCCCAGCTTATATTGTGTAACAAAACACACTATTAACTAAACACACCAACAGGTAGCCACGACAATTTGTTTCCAGCAGCAGCGCTATGAGTCATTAACACAAACTGATTGATATGTAGCAAAAAGATAAATACATCCCTACTGTCTGATATATGGATATGTGATAAGAGCATGTGAACACTCATTCACACACACACAAAGATCATGCTCACATACAGTATGAATGTTGTAGCACATATGAATCTTATAGCACTGTAGCAACAGCCTCTATTATTACTCAAAGTGTCAACCAACCAAAGGGGTGTGTGTGTCTGAGAGAGAGAGAGAGAGCTCCTACACTTAGCATTGCTATGAGACCAGCACCCATTTCTATGGCAACCATTTGATCAGTCACCAACCAGGAAATACAGACATCAGTGCAAAAGACAGATAATGCACACAGGAAGAGCACAACTTACACACACATGCATACACACATAGACAAGTGTGTACTGTTAAAAGTGCAATGGATGCCTCATATGTTCACACCGCCAATGAAATCATTAATTTTTGTGTAATCACTGCTCTGAGGGTCAGAGGAATCACTGTCATAAACATGGTAGGGTCTTAAAACAACGCACTGACTGCATTTTACTGTTTGACTGACTGGCAGCTCAAACTCAAACACACACTCATGCAAACACGCCTCCCTAAACACAGTCACGCCACACACAGTACCATATATGCAGCACTTTCATTTAACCAGTTCATTCAAACCAAGGCAGCTTGTGATCAGAACATAAATATATGCAATACATATTTTTAATAAATAAAAAATGTATTTATTTATTTAGTCGTTTATTTACTATCTTAGCCAAATATCATAGTGTACCTGATAACAGCTGTTTTACACACACACACACACACACACAAACACTCGCACACATGCACAAAGACGGGTGCAGATTCAGATCCAACACTGTGACACTGTTTCAGTGAATTACGTCAATATACAGATCCACTGTTCCTAGTGATAGAAAGATGACAGAGGATATCAAAGGCAGAGCAAAAGACAGAAAGGGACAGGCAAAGAGATAGAGAGAGAAAAACCTCCTTGATGTGGGAACATTAATAATTAAGACAATACAGCAGTCACACCAAGAGGACCCAACCATAATGACTGAAGAGAGACCATGCCCTGTTCTGACAGTATACACACACACACACACACACACACCCAGCTGGGAATCACACACAGCACCTTCAAAAATGGCAATGAAAAATTACACACCCAGAATGTCTCTATTCACCATAGACCTTTTTCTTTCTTTCTTTACATTTCAATTCATCCAGATTTCTTTGCACCCATGTTATAGCATTATCATGAAGCAAATGAAAAACAATAAGGAGAATAAGGGGGAAGGAATTACAGAGAGAGAGAGAGAGCCTGGAGCTGCTGCACGCTCCATACACACACATACACACACATGCAGCCTTGACTGCTGCTGCGGTGGCTGCTTGCAACAACCTGAGCGCCGCCATCTCCCTCTCTCCATCCCTCCCCCTTCTTTAGTCTTCCATCCTCCCCCATCTCACTCCATCCCTCTCCTGCCTCTGTCTCATTCCGTTCTCCCTTCTCTATTCTCTCCATCCCTCTCAGCCCTCTCAGCTTCCATTGCTTGCAGCCGAACCTCTCTGCCTCCCTTTCTTTCCCTCCTCCTTCTGTCTTTTTTCTGCACTCATTCACCCCATTATCCCCCTGTACCTGCGGCTTGCTGGGTGGTTGCCTGTGGTGGCGATTGGGTCGGGGCCTGGAGCGGGTGTAGTGCCTCAGCGTGTGGCCTTCGCTGGGCAGGTCCATAGGGGGCTGAGGAGGCGAGGGCTCAGGACGCCGCGGCTCTCTGCTGCTACGAGCGGCCACAAGACCAGCGCCACAGCCACCAAACTCCACCTCCCTCCCCAGCTGGGTGTGGCCTGTGGTGATGGACAGGCCCGTCGCCAATGACAACATTCCTCCTCCTCCTCCTTCTCCTCCTCCTGACTCTCTGTCTCCCTCCATCTCCTGCTGGGACTGCGCACTCGCTCGTGCCTGCTGCTCGCCTTCCGTCTCTAGCAGACCTGCAGAGAGGGAGAGAGAGGGAGAAATAGACATAGAGAGTCAGAGAGAGAGATACAGGGAGGGGAGAGGAAGCAACAACAGAGAGATAGTGAGAGAGGCGTATGCCTGAATTCAGTCCTATAATGTGTGAATCCAAAGAGGGGATGAAGAAAACAGGACAGAGGGGATGTGTGATGGAGGTGGGAGCTGTAAACAGACAAGGTTTATCAGAACAGGGGGATGATTACCAAATTGGCATGGTGATGCAGCAGAGGCAGACTGTAGGTGGATAAAAAGCAAAAGAAAGAAAGAGGACAGGAAGAAGGATTGTCCTGTTTTTAAGCTAGTCTTCCCTTCGTTCTCCCTCTCTTATTCCCAATAAGAGACTCAGTGAGCCGTGATTAAAGTGACTTCAGTTAGCCATAGACAAGCTCTTACTCCACATTCCACTGCTGATTTTTTATTTTACATTTACAAGCATACAACCCTTTCTTCTCTGTTCGCCCTCCCCATTTTTCAACCTGTGACTGACAAGCAGAGGAAATCCCTTGGCACAAATAAGGGGACACTTCATTCACACACAATGGGCCACATTAATCTATCTCTTAATCAAGTTGTAATTAGAAAGTAATGTACTAAATATTTTCACCAGTCAGATTCCTGTTGCATTTATAAAGAGCTGATGCTTTTTTTAGTCACAATCCTGTGTAAAGCTGATTTTAAAAAAACGTGCAGTGAATGCTAAATCCAGTAACATAACTCAACCAGTTCAGCTTGTCAGGGTCCATTTCTTTTTTCCTAATTTAATGGATATTGTCTTAATTTTTCCTTTATGTGCACTGTATAATTTAAAGCTTAACATTTTCTCAGTTGGCTGACTTTGATGCATTTAAGCAGGAAGAATGTTTAGAACCCAACAGTGTCAGCTTGGCAATTGAAACTCACACCCGTCTAATCAGGAGCACGAAGCTTTAACCATTGAGCCAGGTTTACATTAGTGAGTCTTCTTATATGTAAAATCTATACAAACACCTTTAATTATCATATTTCTTTTGTAAATTAGTTTACTTTTATAAATAAATGAGTTCAGAAATTCATTCATATCCAGTTTGAAAAAAGAGACCTGATACAAAACCGATAAAATCCATTCACTCATACACGCACATAAACATAAGGAAATACTTTAGGGTATTCCACATCCTTGATATAATTGATTAGATGCCTATAAAACAAATAAACAGCCTGTCATTTCAGGAGCCAGTTATAAATGTCACACTGACACAACTGTTCTGCCAATAACTGTGGTTTGTGAGAGCATGATCAAGCTCAGGCACGTCAGCTCATCCCTCACCAATGGGATTTGAATTCTCTATTATTAATTAACCTATCACTAAGATTGTACTTAGATTAAGACCAACTACAGACTTACCCTGTCCCACAATGGTTAATAAGGCACATCCCACATGAAGACCTACAGATATTAGCTTTGTTTAAAGACATTATTTTGTCTTTGTTAAAGACAGTCAGCAATATACAATGCCTGACATCACAAGAGCAGACATGGGTCAGGTCATAGAAAAGAAAGTAACCATTTTTCCAATTATAAATAGTGCCTTTAAAAAGTATTCAGAGCCTTAACCACATCTAACCACAACATAACCACATCTCTTATATTACATTTGTAAATTTGGTACATTATGGTACAAGGTGACATTTTCAGAAAAAAAAGTGAAATGCTTACATATACATTTACATTTCTGCCATTTGGCAGACGCTCTTATCCAGAGCAACTTACAAAAGTGCTTTGAAGTCTCTATCAATGAATACATTAACATTGGTTCAATAGGTCACAGACTTAGGATACCAGCAGCCTGAAATAAATAAATTAAGTGCTTCAGGAGGAGGAAGGTCTTCAGCCAGTGTTCTACTTTGCTTGCATAAGTATTCAACCACTGTGCTGTGGAAGCATCTAGTTTACACAAATGAAAGAAACTGGCCACAATTTTTTTACTACTAGCATTCACCTGTGAACCATTAACGTTTATCATATTGTCTGGATATAAACCCCATCAATGGATCATTGGTCAGGCTGAATGAATCTGAATGAAAATGAATACAAAGAGCATTCTACAGAATTTAAAGAAATAATAAAATTGCATAAATTTGAAAAGGTTGGCCAACAAGTACACATGCAAAGTAAAAACAGCTTTACTCAAAAAGTACCATCTGAAAGCATGTCTGGTATTTATCAAAAAGCATAAAAATAACCCAATTGTGATGTGGGAAAAGGTTTTGTGGTCAGATGAGACCAAGATAAAGATTTTTGGCCAAAACTAAAAAAAAAAAAAAAAAAATCAATGTGTGGTGCAAATCTGAAACTTTCCATACCTCAAGACAAACCATCCCCACAGTGAAGTACAGTGGTGGCAGCATCATGCTGAGGGGATGCTTCTCGTTAGAATTGAAGGAAAAATGTTCAGAGTAACATAGAATTCTGCAAGTTTAGCTGCTTCAGTTTGCTAAAAAAAAACTGAAGCTTGGGAGGAAATTCACCCTTCAGCAGGACAATGATCTCAAGCACAAAGCAACATTAGCAAAGTTAAATTGGTCCTAAAGTGACCCAATCAAGTCCTGATCTTAGGTTCATTGAAGTGTGTGAAAATTTGAGTCCACAAGCATCACCCAAACAACCTGGAGCAAGAGGAATGGGCCAATATCACTCAGACACTGTATGTAAAGCTGGTACATATTTCTTCCCAAAGACCTAAAGCTGTTATTGAAGCAAATGTTTACTCTATTTTAATTTTTCTGAAAAATATTTCCCAGTATAAGTCCAATGCCAGCTTACAGTAATTGATTTTGAGTTTTCCGTGTTTTAAAATAAATAATCACAGACAGAAAGAAATTTCAGTGTTGTATTTGTAATTCAGTAATGTGAAAGAATTGGTCAAGTGGACTGAATACTTAAATACATACACTGCTCAAAATAGGAAACACTTAATGATCACAGTATAACACCAGGTCAATTAAACTTTATGAGTATACACACACACACACATATATAATATATATATAGAGAGAGAGATATGTCCTTTTTAAGGGACATCCAGTGCTAGGATGTGAGGGACCTACTTTTGACAGATGGGGCAGGACGGATGCTTCGGGTGCAGAAACTGTTCCTCCAGATAACAGGAACATACTAAAGACAAGAAAAAAAACAATGATGAGCTTTATACAAAATGTGTTATCATGGCAAAATATGTACTAGTTATTTGAATACTGTGAATGAATGAATGAATGAATGAATGAACGAATGTTCTGGAGTTGTTGTTGTTTCGGCTGCTCCCTGTCCAGGGTCGCCACAGCGGATCATTCGGTCCGCATGTTTTGATTTGGCACAGGTTTTATCCCAGAAGCCCTTCCTGACACAACCCTTACATTTTATCAGGGCTTGGGACCAGCAATATTTGAATTATTATGAACTGTAAGTGTTTCTCGTGTTTAAGTGTTAATCACAAATTTCCCTCTGTCCCCAACCGTTGTTAACAGTATGCGGGCTTCATTAGTTACATTAGCCACTTTTCAGGCAGCAAAAATGTAACCAGAAGCAATTCTTTGCATTGCAGTTTGGTGAATCACACACAGGTGTGTTTTTACATTATAGAATTATTACAGATATAGAAACATAGAAATGCATCATTATGTCAATCTGATATGCTTTTTTTATATTGCTTGTCAGTAAAATCCCTTAACCTTGGGCCAAAATAGACATACTGCTTTTCTTTAAAATATTCACAGGACATTTAATGACACTGTCACACTCAGCAGATATGATTGTGCAGTGTGGGTAATGAGTAATGTTTTCTACAGTGTCGATGTGTGTTGAAGAGGATGTGGATTCGGAGTATGAGAACTGTGTCCTCTAACTGACCTCATCAGTAGGAAACACTTGCTCCACCACTCTTAGCTGTGGGACATTGGTTTTGCTGTTTAAGGGCTGGGAGTACTCTTTTAAATGCTTCTCCTGAAATAAGCAGGATTAGATTAGACACAGTGACACACATCACGCATGTATACATGCATACACACACTGCCAGAATGTAAGGTATGCATTCTCAAACTGAAACACACCAGTTTTTGCTGTGCCACCGACAAGTCCTGCAGAACTTCCTCGATGATACTCTCCACCAGAGAGACGCTGACTGACAGTTTCAGTTCACTGAGAGAGGAAAGAAAGGGTGGAGGATAGATGGAGAGTTAAAGAAAGACAACATTCACAGATAAACTTTATTAGTCAGAGCAAAACCGAGATGAGAGACATAACAGGATGGCAGTTACTTCAAACTGAGGCAGCAAGCACTATGTCTTCTGTAGGCCTTGAAGCTGAACGATAATGAAACTAGGTTAAACTGCATGAAGCCTATGTTTAATGTTATACATTATAATAAAAGCACAAGTACAAGATGATGGGGTTGATGATGATTTTTAAAATCTTTCTCCAACACAACCCTACAAAATATTATACAAAATGTCCTTATGTAGTTTTTTATATACTTATATAATGTCCCAGTTACTAAAATAAATGTTCCTAAATGTATGTATTTCTATACTTGGTTTAACAAAAAACTGCCATTATTTCCCTTTTCACTTTTTTGTTGAGCTTAAATATTTTACTAAAGTGGAAATTCTGCACTTAATTTCAATATGTTGATCCATGAATCATTTTTCTTTTCAGTGACTGATGAAATCATGATCATTTACATTTTTCTACACAGTTTAGAAACAAAATAAAAGTCAAAATGTGTCCATTAAAATGCTAGCTAACAAGACAACTATACTGAATAAATAAATTTTCTACCACAGTAATCAGTCGTCTTTTACTTCTAAGCTATAATGAATGTAGCTAAACGCTAATCTATTAATATCATAGGCAATTGTGCTTAAATAACTGATGAAGCCATAAATCATGCTCACAATTAAAGTGCTTATAATTGTGCAGCCTTAGTATGTGATGTGTGTTATTGTGAGAGACATTTTTATTCATTTGAATGTTATTCATTATTTTTGTTTTGTCTGTAGAAATATGAAAATGCATTTTATAAAATCTGCATGTATGGAATAAAAAAAGGAAAACAATTCTGACAAAAAATGTCTCACCCTCTTAGTCACTAGAGCTTTGAAACTGTAAAATTTCCAATAGCCTCAGTTCCTGTGTGTGTTACCTGAGCTGTTCTGTAATGCTCCTTTCTGCTTGTTGTACTATGCTCTGGATGAAATGGGCAGCCTGGCGTGTTTTGTTGGACACACGATTGGCCAGTTGCTCGCTCACACTTGTCCTCTGGACAACCCGAGGGCAGGCAGACTGTGCAGACTGCAGCATGGCCTGAGCTTGCTCCTGCCCAAGACATCACAAGCAGACACACCTCTCAGGACAAAGCGATGAGCAATCTCTAAAACACCACTACACAGGACCTTCTTTCAACAACATATTACAATGTTTCCAGCAAATGCAATAAATGTTTAGACAAGTGTAATGTTTAAGGGTTAAGCAGATTTTGTGCTGTACCTGGATTTCCTCAGTCAGCTCACTGGTAATAGCTTTGGCTGTGTCATCAAGAATGTGCTGCACCATCACACCAGCAGATGGCAACCTTCCCAACTCATAGATTCTGGGTAGAAACTGAAGAATTAAGGCTCACATTACATCTCCACAGAGTATTCAGTTTAGGCATCATGTTGTACCATTCTTAATATCAGGATCTGGATAAGGAGACTAGAGTAAGAGTGGAGTCATACTACAACAGCTGTCCTGGCATGCTGGAGAGCTTCCTCTGCAGACAGGATGTCACTCTGGACTTCTTGGATGTTGTAGCAAGCCAGAGGTCTCATGGTCTCCTGAAGCCTCTGACAGAAGTTCTGCACTAGCTAAAGAGACTGAGCTAGTTAGAAAGATCGCAAAAAAATTGCTTATCAGCTATGTTTATATCTAGGATGTGGTCTAAAGGCCTCAGCACATACATCCCCACATTTAGGACTTTACAAATCCAACAAGCAGTCTTTTTGTTAAAGAGTTATTCCTCACAGAAAATAGCAATATTAACTCATAAAACAGCACCAATGCATCCGTAGTTACACATAAACTATACATGGAATTGTAATGTTACAACTAAAGATGTTGCACTGTTGCAGACAAATGACCGTAGTACATCTTACAAAAATACACATGTATAAATGTGGGTGTTTTGTATGACGTGTATATAGGTGACAATTCTGACAGTTCTAACATAATGTTCTGTTTCAGGGTATGACACATGTGTCAGCATGAAGGTAACTGCATTTGTATGAACTCATCCTTTTGTAATTAGACTTTTCTTTCAGGTTGTGTCTGAATATTATAAACTATACTATGAGAGTATTGCAGATTGGATTGAGGTAACATATACATGATTTATATAGATGTCGGTATTAAAATGTACAACAGTGCATAAAACTGCAGTCACTAAATGAAGGCAGTATGTATACTTTATGTGTAATTACATATGCACACAGACACACTGCCTTGTCTAGTAACTATTATTGTAATTCTGTGTGAACTGTGATTGATGAACCTGTTCTGAGCGGCTGGTCTTTAGACCCTGCTGAAGATTCAGCATTTGATCTGATGTAATGCACAGTTTCTGACTGTTCCTCTGTAAGCACGCCTGGATCTGCACACACACACAAACATACACACACACACACACACACACTAACAATATAGTTAGAATGCTTCACTCATATTTATAGTATACAGCAATTGATCCTCCTTTACTAACCTTCCTCATCGCCTCTTCAGTCTTCTCTGGGTTGGTTCGGTAAGACTGAGTCATATCACTCATGGGTATGGACATGTGCTGTAGTGTGGTGTTCCTACACACACACACACACACAATATTTTAATAATCAAAAACAAACATCCAACCCACCTCTAGATACTACACCACAAAGCACACACCTCTCCAGAGCATTGGCCACATCCATAAAACCTGTGGCACTCACATTGTTTCTGTCCCAGACCAGTGTTCTGTATCCAAAAAAAACCCACTGCATTAGTAATGTATTGTATTGGTATGTAACCGTTAGAAGCTAGGCTAGGGCACATGCAACAAAGTAGAGGCTAATAGGAGGTTTACTTGAGTTTGGTGTTGATAATCAATGCTTTAGCTAGCATCTTAGCACCAGTGTCTCCAATACAGTTTCCACTGATATCAATTTTGGAGAGGCTGGAGTTGCTGCCCAGGCTGTTGATGAGGATGGTGGTGCCTGTCTTCAGCTTGGAGTCACTTACTGACAAAGACTCCAGTGGCTGGGAGAACAGAGAAAGGAGTTAATCTGGTGTTTCAGACAGCCTGACCATTCATTACCAGCTTTATTTAAAAAATATTCTTCTTTACTTTACTACATAACTTTTATTAAATTTCTTGTCACACACAAATGGTGTTTGTTTAAAAAAAAACCTTTATAATGATCCATATTCCAAAGAAATGAAAAAATGGCAATAAGGAATTTAACTGGTCAGATTCTGCATGTGAGACCACATGACTTTGATGACACAGTGGATAAACTTGCATTTGGTATTTGACAGATGATTAATGAAGAGAAAGACAGAAAGAGGGCGAGGCCAGCTGTAGCACAGTCAGTCTTAAAGATAGATGGATAATTAACAAGGCAGTATGCCTCAGAGGAAAGGAATTGTGGGTGATTAAAACTCCTGCCTTGCTGGAAGGAGGAGGGGTTGGCATCCCTGAGGACTCCTACAACCATTCTAGTGTTGCACACATGCATGACTCCACCTATATAAGCATACAAATTAGGCTACTTCTATTGTCTGTTATTAGGCACAGGCAATACTGTTAGAGTGATCTTATGACCTTTATACACAGCTTAGTTGGGAGGTAATAATAGGGATTATTGTTACCACTATAGGCATCAACATTATGACTCAGTGACATTGAATCTCCTTTTCCAAAACTGTAATCATTCCACAGATGATAACGGCTGCATGGGGGTGTATGTGATGAAGTGTTTCTTTTGGTGAAAAGATCCATTACTCACACACTCCTCCTCCTGGATGAGCTGTACGATTCGGTGCAGAACATCTGTCAGAGCTCTGAGAAATAGTTAACCAGGAGAGGAAGATAATAGTGAATTGGCAGAACGGAATGAAGAACAGGACAAATAAATGTATAGACAGACTGATGGAGAAAAGCATGTGTGAACGAGCGGGTGGATCAACAAGATTACAATGTTCCGTCTATTACAGTAGATGTTTCATCAAAACCTCACCTAGACTTCATGGCAAAGTTGCGTCCGAGGGCCAGGTGGCGTATTGAGTGACTACGGCCGATAGAAAGCACCAGAGTCACCATGTCATTCTCAAAGTCTGCAGGTCAAACATAGGAATACATGTAAATGGGCTTCATGCATCAGTACAGCTCAGCAATAAATACTGAAACATCTCTTAATACACATTTCTGTTTTTTATACAGAATATTTTCACATAAAGGTCATACATTTTTCTGGGAATGTATAAACAAATATGAGCTTCAGTAAACCAGCAGGCATGTTATCACCTCTGATCCTGTCAAATGCTTCAGTCATTGATTCATACTGTGACAGATGACCTTTGGGTGTGTGAATGCAGTTAAAAACCTGACCTGATGTAACATTAGTTCCCAGAAAAAATGATTTAGTAATAAGTGGGTAGAAATCTCTGTCTCTGTGCTATTCTTATGGTAAATCCTCTCTGTGAAGTCCATTCTTTTTAATGGCAACAAAGTCACATCTGAATCTGCGCCTGTGTCAAACTCTAAATCTCAGAATTCTCACATGATCACTATTCTCAGTCTCCTAATTACTAATCATGCACACTTCCTGAATTAACTCAGACTTTCATATACACTCAAGAAAAAGGTTTTTTTAGGCTAGGCTAGTCTGTTTGAAGATCTCCTGAACCTTGATTTGGTTTTGTTTAAAATTTCGTAATTGTCCTTGTCTGCATGACTGCCTTGTAATTTTAATAAACACTATGAATTTATAGACAAATCTCTGTCTCATACTTGACATACAGTAAAGGCCTTTTCTATGGGTTTCCATTTAGTTACTGAATAATTCATAATAGCTACTAATAACAGTCATTAAAATGAATAACCAATTAATAATTTGAGATTTAGTTAAGAGGTTAACTAGGTATGTATCCTCTATGCCTAAGGAATTCCTGATACAGATTAGGTGTCTATAAATAATGCCTTAGCAGTAGCACCAGTAACTCCGTGCAGAGCTGGTGAATCCCTGATTAGCTTGTGAAATGTGTAATATTTTCAAACTGTGTTCGGTAGTGCTCTTTCCCCCATCTCTCTTGAAAAGTAACTAGTAAGAGAGGAATGAAAAAGTGATGAACATGCAAAAAAAAAGATAACAAGAGATAAAGATAAGAAAGGAAGGATATGTAAGATTATAGAGAAAATGAGATAAATGGTGGCTGTACTGTTGTCAGACAGATCCAGGCTGCAGATGGCCTTTGCTTCAAAGATGTGCTCTTGAATGACCTGTGCTCCACTGGATTTCAGCTGCACATAAATAACATGTAGAATCCCATCAACCCAACCAAAATGCCAGAAGATTACTTTGTGTGCATGGTGTGTGTGTGTGTGTGTGTGTGTGTGTGTGAGTGTGTATGTGTGGATATGTGTATGAGCATACCTCACAGCTGCTAATATCCAATTCCAGCTCAGACAGATAACTGTTGGCGGCCAAGCCCTGGAGTAATAACCTAATATATAACACACAAATATGTACAGTTCAAAATACATAAAACCTAACCTGACTGCCCTAGATTATTAAAGATCTTTAGAAGCAAATAAACATTACAGTTATGTGACTTACATTAGGCCTACACCAAAATCACATGAGCAGTACTGGGTGTAATCACTGCAGGTTTGTTCAGGCAAAATATAAAATCTTATGCATGCTCAAAAATTATTCAGAATTATACATAAATTACATGTATGACTTGAGACAGAGTTGTCAGTAAAAGTTACTTTTGAGGAGAAGATCCAAGAAAGGGTTTGTAATACAACTTGAAAAATCTAAAACAGACAAGTTAATGTAAAGAAAACTTATGAAAGTACATTTATGTACATAGTTGGGACCACATACAAATACATTATTTGTGTCACATCACATCTGTGCCAATGAGCTACTGCCTGGTGCATCTTCCCCTCACAGCCATATGTATCCCATCTGTGGCTGAACGGCATGCAATGGAGGAGCATGTTCAAGAGGCACTCCAACTGGGCTATATCAGACCCTTCATGGTCCTGGCATCAGCAGGCTTCTTCTTTGTGGCAAAAAAGGGGATTGCCTCAGATACGTAGATTATAGATTAAAGGGTTTCAAGAGTGCACTGTCAAGTACCATTACCATCTGCCTCTTGTACCTGCCACCTGGAACAACCGTGCTGTGCCACGTTTTTCCACTATGCTCAATCTCTCATTGCCTACAAGCTGGTACATACCCATGTGGGTCACCTCACCTCTAGTGATCACTCTAAATACTGTGTTTTACCATATGTGCTCTCTAGTGCCCCCTCTGAGTTCCAGTTCCTCATTAATGATATGCGAGAGATATGCTGGGAAAATGTGTGGTTGCCTACATTGACAGCATTATGGTATACTCCCAATCCTGTGTGTTCCATGTCAGCCAAGTTCTCCAGAAGCTCTTGCAACACCAGCTGAACATGAAGGGGGATCAATGTGAGTGTAACCAGAGCACAGTTTTATTCCTGGTATAGATTATCCCCATGGACAGGCCATGGACCAAGCTGCGGTTGCAGCAGTAGTGGGCTGGCCTACTCCTATAACCATCAAACATTTCCTGACCATTGCTAATTTCTCTTCACATTGCTGCTCCATGGAGACCCCAAGCAGCTAGTGTGGAACCCAGAAGGCAAGCAGGCTACATCTAACCTCAAAGTTGTGTTCATCATAACTCCCATTGTCATGCACCGTAACCAATTGCAGCCTTTTACTGTGGAGGCAGACACCTCAGAAACGGGGATGGGGGTGTCCTGTCAGATCATTTTCCAAAAAGCTGCCCACTCATCCCTGTTATTCACTCGCTTTCAGTTTCCCTTGTATTAACGCCCTAGCTCTGAGTATAGTCACTCAGCCAAGCCCCAACCTGCCCATAAGGAGTAAATCCATCCCCCTCCTATGTAGTGGGAGCTGTCCACTGGCAACTGCATAGTGTCAGTGCTCGCATACCTCAGCAACAAATCCACTCAATCTGTCCTTCTGTTAAACCCTCACTTCCTTCACCACTGGTCAATCATTTAATAGACCTTCAAATTGCTGAGTGAGAGGTTCTGGAGGCCCAACTTGACCTTAGACATACACCATGCTGCCACCTTCTGCACTGCTTGTGCAAACTCCAAAGCCCGTATAACCTTGCCCATTTCACAATAACCCTGTTCCCACCTCACCACTGATTTTCTCACCAATCTGTCCCAATACCACCATTCTAGTTGCACCATTCTTCTGCCTCATTCCACTTTCTAGTCTCCCCTCTGTCTTTGCCACAGCAGAACTATTCTTCACCCATATCTTTCTGATCTGGCAACAGAGTTTGGCTTACTACCCATCCTGTGGCCTTTTCACTTCTACCAGAAACTCAGACCCAGGTACATCAGGCCCTTCAAAATATGGAAACATGTCAATAAGTTAACTTACAAGTAGGACCTTCCCCTTTACTTGTGTGTTGCCCATTCTTTTGATGTAACCAATCTCAACCCTGACATACTAAGCCCCCTTGTCATTAACCTGCCTGCTGCAACACTACCACCACCCCCTCTAGGTACTGAACAGAGGTGGACGAAGTACACAACTTCCTTACTTGAGTGAAAGTACAAATACTACTGGTCAAACATTACTCCATTACAAGTAAAAGTTGTAAAGACAGATTTTTACTTAAGTAAAAGTACAGAAGTACTTGTTTTTAAAAGTACTTAAGTATCAAAAGTAAATGTCAACGCATTGTTTTATTATTGTTGCATTGTTGTATGCAATACTTACAGTACCTTTTGTAGCAACCTAGCAACCTTATTTCTTGAAATTGTGATGATTATGGCTTACAGATAAGGAAAACCCAAAATTCTGTATCTCAGAAAATTAGAATATTACATAAGATCAATAAAAAAGGATATTTCAAAGAGAAATGTCAGACTTCTGAAAAGTATGTTCGTTTCTATGCACTCAATACTTGGTTGGGCCTTTTGCATGAATTACTGCATCAATGCGGCGTGGCATGGAGGCAATCAGCCTGTGGCACTGCTCAGGTGAAATGGAAGCCCAGGTCGCTTTGATAGCGGCCTTCAGGTCATCTGCATTGTTGGGTCTGGTGTCTCCCATCTTCCTCTTGACAATACCCCATAGATTCTCTATGGGGTTCAGGTCAGGCAAGTTTGCTGGCCAATCAAGCACAGTAACACCATGGTCATTGAACCAGCTTATGGTACCTTTAGCAATGTGGGCAGGTGCCAAGTCCTGCTGGAAAATGAAATCAGCATCTCCATAAAGCTTGTCAGCAGAAGGAAGCATGAAGTGCTCTAAGATTTCCTGGTAAATGGCTGCGTTGACTGTGGACTTCAGAAAACACAGTGGACCAACACCAGCAGATGACATGGCAGCCCAAATCATCACTGACTGTGGAAACTTCATACTGGACTTCAAGCAACACGGATTCTGTGCCTCTCCACTCTTACTCCAGACTCTGGGACCTTGATTTCCAAATGAAATGCAAAACTTACTTTCATCTGAAAAGAGGACGTTGGGCCACTGAGCAACAGTCCAGTTCTTTTTTTCCACAGCCCAGGTAAGATGCTTCTGACGTTGTCTCTGGTTCAGGAGTGGCTTGACACGAGGAATGCGACATTTGTAGGCCATATCTAGGATTCGTCTGAAGCTCCCCCAAATTCTTGAATGGATTTTGCCTGACAATCCTCTCAAGGCTGCGGTTATCCCTTTTGCTGGTGCACCTTCTCCTACCACACTTTTTCCTTCCACTCAACTTTCTGTGAATATGCTTGGATACAGCACTCTGTGAACAACCAGCTTCTTTAGCAATGACCTTTTGTGGCTTACCCTCCTTGTGGAGCGTGTCATTGACTGTCTTCTGGATAACTGTCAAGTCAGCAGTCTTCCCCATGATTGTGTAGCCTACTGACCCAGACTGAGAGACCATTTAAAAGCTCAGGAAACCTTTGCAGGTGTTTTGAGGTAATTAGCTGATTAGGGTTTGACACCATGACTTTCCAATATTGAACTTTTTCACAATATTCTAATTCTCTGAGACACAGAATTTTGGAGTTTTCCTTATCTGTAAGCCATAATCATCACAATTTCAGGAAATAAAGGCTTGAAATATTTCACTCTATGTGTAATGAATCTATATAATATATGGGTTTAACTTTCTGAACTGAGTGACAAAAAATATTGACCATTTTCATGATATTCTAAATTTTGAGATGTACCTGTACACATCTATGTGTATCCACTCATGAACATTTCAATCAAATGGTCTGTAAATGAAGACTGGTCAGAAAAAAAATCTAACCTGCTTTAAAACCCAGCTACACAACTGTAGCTGTACAACCACCCAACAGCAACACTGCTTTAACAAAGAGTTATATATATTTCCACAATTCATTTACACCATTGTCCAGGCTCCTCCCTCCTGTGGGCAATGAGTTGTGGGCAATATTACCCATTAGAGTGTGCATTGTTCTGCACTTTGAATTTCTACCGGAAGTAGTAGACCATCCAGGAATTTTTGGAATACTCTTTTCAGTATACTACGATTTGGGGCATACTAATTCTTTGGGGCATACTAATTTTGCCTGCTGTTTTGGCTTGTTTGCTGTTGTGTTATTAAAGCTCACTCACCTGCACTTACATAGTGGTAAAGAACATATTAAATTTAATGTTCATAAATAAATAACATACAGGTACAGATATTTGGTGCATGAAAGAGATATAGTGTGACTGTGTCATAACCCTAAATGAAGGATTAATATAGCTGGTACCTCAGGGCTTCTGGAAGTAGTCTAGTCCCAGATAATCCAACATACTTCAGCTCCATGCTCCTTGTGAAAAAGTCTCTCACACTCCGAGTTACCTCCCTTACCTTCCTACAACAGACATCCTGCTTTAGCTCTGTGCATGTATTCATAACATGCAACAGACAACAATTCATCTACATTTATTTCTGTGATAGGTCAGTGATAGAAAACTGATCTGGATATGTGGTAAGGATTTCTAGATGTGCTAATCTTACCTATGGGAGAACGTGTTCCGGGAGAGGTTGAGGTAGGTTAAAGTAGTGCAGCAACCAGCAGAGAGAGACACAAAGAGCTAAAAAGAGAAAGAGAGAGAGAGAGAGAGAGAGAGAGAGAGAGAGACATTTTACACACATTCATTGTTGTCAAGCTTAAGAGAATGTAGTTTTATATTTATGAGAGCATAGTTGCATATAGTTTTGTTTTATTTAATTTAATTCAATTTAACCATATAAGAACCTTATTACTTTAAATCTGTGTTGTTTCAGCTGTCATATGTAAGGAACAATGCATACGTGTAATTTAGAAGTTGGATTAGCAAGGTTTTTACACTTAGATTGAGCTAAAGGGCACTGACACTAAAGCACAAGCTGTTATTTAAATCAATCATGTGCAGTACTTATCTAAACATGGTTGTTGACACTGCAAATATTCAAATACAAATGATAATACAGGGTATTAGGAATGTACAGTGTGAAACATCAGATTATTATTACCCAGGATTCTTTTTTAACCTTGTTAAAGTAGGAGCAGTGTAAAACAAGTAAAAGATAACCTAAGATTCCATTTACCCAAGGTTTAGAATGATTCAGGGTTAAGTATTATGTGCAAAGCCATAAATAATATTTAATTACTTGTCCTCTTTCTGACATGAAAATAACCTATGCTGTCAACATGTGGCTCTTCGGAATGATGAGGCATGGAAGATTGTGAACTGAGATTTTACTCACTGTGTCCAAAGGGCAGTCAGTAGAGCTGAGGTCCAGATGTGACAGAACGTTGGGGGCCGACAGGAACTTGAAGAGACTCTAGAAGAAAAGAAGGCCAGATCTCAGGCACAGTTTTTTCAGATTATTTCGCCTGACACCATGTACATGGTTCATAGACAGGACATGTTTTTTTGATAATCCAATTTCCTCTTTCCTTAATGTCTTTCACCTTTTCCATTTCATCAACTTCTGTTCCTCCTAAATAACTGACCGACAGCATGTGCTGTCATCTACTTTAATTTTGTCTGTTTATTTGAAACAGGGGTCAGTTGTTATTCATGTAAAGAGCTGCTATGGGCTTAAACTCAATAACACAGAATGGCATATCTGTTGATTGAGTTCACATTCGCATCATTAAATCTGTCTTTGAACAGCACTCGTGAGAAACAGAGGAGGGAGATGCAGTCACAACAGACCTGGCTCAGCTAAACCATCCTAGGCATCTTCAGCCAGACACATTTAATGGGAAATTAACAACATTTATAGACCCCATAAAGAGAAAGATAGACTTAAAATTAATGTACCATGATATACGAGTCATAAGAAACTTTTAAGCATTCCTTTAATATCTATCTCTCTGTTTCTTACCACGGCGTCCTCTGTAGCCAGGCATCCTGCATTTCCACTCAGGTCCAGATGTGTAAGTGCTTTTGAGAAAGATTTATTCTGGTTGAGCACCTGAGCGACACTGCCCAGTCCTAATGGATAGCCAGAGAGAAGGATGTGAAAACCTCAAACATGTCTTTATTATACTTTTGTATATCAAAGTGTCATAGGTTTGTGCCAAAATTCAACTTGACTACGGTATGTAAACTGTAGAATCATTTAATGTATTGTACTCAGAGAATTAGACTGCAAATCTGTATAGTGTTTTTGATGGAATTTAATCTGCCATAAAGAAAGCCTTATTGGCTTTGCTTGTGTTGGAAAGACTTTGCATGATAATAATAACTGTAATATATATCACCATAAAGTTTGCAAGCCTGATGTACCTTTGGGAGAGAGAGAGATCTTGGACAGATAGAGTTGAGTGAGACCATGAGAGAGTCGGGCCCAACTCTGACTGAGCGCCATTACTCCTAAAGAAAAAGACAGGGAAGAGAAGAAATTAGAAGAATTACCAGGGGAATTATCATTTCCATTATTTTAACAGTCAGGGAGAACATGCAGTATCATCAAAAGGTACTACTAACACTATTCATATACAAAATACTACTATGCTTGCATTCACTGCTGCTGACTCCTCGTTTGTGGCAGTGTGTAGATACAATTTAGAAACTGATCGTGGACAAAACAAAAGAAGCACAGAAGTACCTTTATCCTCAATAGGATTAGATGACAGGTTGATGGCACGCAGTGCAGAGGAAGTTTGCTCATGAAGAGAACACGCCATCTTTATAGCAAAATCCCTAATGTATAATTCAGAGAGAGAGAAAAGGGAGTAAATATCCTGGGTAAATAATTATTGATGGAAAAATCAGAAATTTTGAACTACAATTTTCATCAGAAGCCATATTTAGTCCTGATTTACTGAATGTCTGCATGTGTAAAAGCATGTGCACACTTGAGAACACCAAAAAAGTGTGAGCAGCTGTCCATGTTATTACCTAAAGGTCCAAAAGACACAGTGCTGTTGAGGCGAACTGAACAATTTTGTGTGCACAAACTAGTATGACCCAATTTCTTTAAATCACAGAAATTGTAGAACTGCAATTCTATAATATGAGAACAAAGCTATAGCACTGATAAAACTTTAATGAGACAGATAATAATAATTTAATGCCTTAGTAAAATAATCCATGCCTTTCACAAAATTGATTATTATTACAGTGGTAAAGTAATGTGTAGTGGTAAACTTCATGACTGTCAGCTTCAGTATAATCATCAGTATACTGAGTCACTATTAGATGTTTTGCTGAATCTTGCCTTTTGATTTATAAATTACAATAATAGTCATTTTTTACTTTTGTTAACATATATTGCTTTTAATCTATAATGTGATGCAAATATTAATATATTTCACTCTCAAAATGCCATCTGCTTTATCAGATTTTTTTGTTAAATGCAAGCATTTATGTATTTTCCTGCACTTAAAGCTTTATACAAAACAAAAACGACAACCTGACAGGTGTGAACTGTGCTTAGATATTTTCAATAGTCTGCAAAGTAGTAACTCCTGTCTAGTATCAGTGGGTGTTATTGCAGGAGAGCCAGTTTGCACTCACACTTTTAGTCCACTGGCCTCCAGGCTGAGTTCCTGCAGAGCTGTGGACCTGCTAATGAGGTAAAGCACCTGCTCCTGAACATCTAGTGTCTACACACACACACACACACACACAATGGAAAGAGGAAAAAAGATTTCAATCTAACAGTGAGTCAAACTAACACACGGAGTTGGAACATTGCTTACTTTTTCTTTCTGTTCATGGTTGCTATCACTCTGACCAAACAAACCACACAACAAGCTCAACACACTGCACTATGAAATGAACAAAGCTAGACATGACTATCAAGTTAGCCTTCTTTTATATATTTTAAAATTCCTGCACTAGTGCTGTTATTTAGTAACAATGGATGAGAATATCAGTTTGTACCAGTTTAAAATCTTTGCTGTAGATCTTTGTGAACCACTGGTTGAAGGACAGAGCACCTACAGCCAATGCCAGATCTCTAATTGAAAGAATCAAATGAGTGAATGAATCATTTATGCAAACATAAAAAACTCAAGTAGAATGTTAGTAACATTAAACAAACCCAAACTGATATGAATGCTGATATGTACTGTCAGCTGACAGCATAAGAACAGACTAGATAAAAAGCTTTTTGTTAAACATGAAAAACTATTAAATCCATAACATGCCAGAGAAGCCACTTACCTGCTCTCTAAATGACTGAAGTCCAGAAGGTTGAATTCCCGACAATTCTGAACATGGTAGATATTGTCCACATCCTACACAGCAATAGAAAGGTTCATTAATGACAAAGTTCTAAACTATCAGACATAATTATGTTTTAATGTTACTAATGAAGCGTTCTGACCCACTGGACTTCCTCGCGACATGGGAAGTCGTTGAAGTCGCATAGTGCGGCATATGTGTCTGAGAATCCCCCTACAGCAACCCACCAGGGAGAAAGCCAGCAATTACAAAAACATAAACACAGTAGGACAATGAATTGAGCCATTTAGATTATACTTCATTACCTGAGAACTGAAAACACCTTCAGTATAATAATAGATAAAACATACACCTGTATAAAACATGCACCTGGTTCTGTTACCTCCAGGAGGCATTTAAGAGGCATATGATCTAAAGCACATTTACAAATATTGTAAATTTGTCAACACTACAATGAACTACACAATAGTCTCTTATACAAAATGATGATGCTACACACCACATGGCCTTTGCGCTCCATTCAGCTGCTCTTCAACTCTAGAGGTCAGACCCCACAACCTCTCCTGAAGATCAGGAGGGACTTTCTTTAATAGTTTCCTTACAACAAAAGAAAATAAAGAAATTATCCCCACAATGTCATCCTGATAAACACAGGAAATACTGTTGCGAGTCTCAGTGAGTCACAAACTCTTATTTATTCATATTTTCCAAACTGGAGCACTGCTATTGTATTTATTTTTTTCTTAAAAACACACAAGTGATAATCCAGCCACAGTTTATAATAACCGTTATTATTACTCAAGAAAACGAGTGTAATTTGCGGCCTCTAAAAGGGCATCGTTTTCCATCTGGAGGAAGTGATGGAAGTGATTTACAGAAATAATAGAACATGTGCAGAGAAAGAAATATATAAATATGTAAATATGAAAGCAGATTAATGGTAGAACAGCATTTTGAGTCCTTCTCAAGTATAAGTAATCAGGCAATAGTCACAACAATAATAATTACTCTGACATTAACCTTTAAAGAGTCTTACAAATACCAGGTCTGTAATGGATTAATAGGCATTTCAAGCTGGCCACTCGATGTGCTTTCAACATATTTCTAAACATTGTTTTAAAAATGAATACAAAAAGAACCGTAGCATTTTATAATAACTGTTATTATTATTCATGACCATTAGTACAATTTACAAGCACTGTCTGCCACTAAAAGGTCATCATTTTCTTTCTGGAGGAAGTGATGGAAGTTATTTACAAAATTTACAGAACATGTGGAACATAATTTAAGGTAATGCTACTGATAAAATGTTCTGCTTTCTTCTGTTATACAAACAGCAGCAATAATACTGACAGCACAGATTATGTATTTTATGATTTTCTTCAACACTACAAAGTAATACAAAACTTTTGAGGCCTGGCGTTGTTTTCAGGCTGGTCACTTACCCTGGTGATGAATCTGGGAAGATTTTCTTGAGTGAGGCTGCCACATGACTGACTACAGCCTCCAGATCCTCCACTGACATCAGGCTGAGAGAATAAGTCTGTCTGTCTGTTTCAATAGTCACCTGGTATACATCATATACACACAGGAAGAAAAACAACATAGGAGAAAATCAACTTGCATTTATTTTCAACGCTGAATCCTAACAGCAGTCACTGAGTAGGGTAAAGAACAGGTACAGAAACATGTAAAGAATCACAGGTAAGGAAACAGAGAACAGCAGATTAGTGACAGATTTTGTGGAGGACAACGAGCAAAGAGATCCTGAGAGGTGTGTCTACACACATCATAATGACAGACCACAAACCAACGCACATAGTTCCACTGTGAACTAGCACACTGTGAAACTAAGTGAAGAGGAAAAAGACTCCTTATATTTAACATATTTCCCCAGTTGCTAACAAAGCAGCGTGGATTATAGATGTAATATGTTGTAATGTAATGTGGCATTTTAGCACAAACTTCTGCATAGGTACTGATAGGCATAAACATTCAGCTTAAATGAAATATAGCTGGAACAGCCACAGATTTATATTTTACAGAGGTCCAATACATTTGACTGTTTTCAAACACGTTTACGTCATAAAAACAAAACAAATAAGAATTTTTGAAAAGAATAAAACAAAGAATAGAAATATCCTATAAGAACAGTAAATCTGAATGATCTATACAGATAAAACAGAAAGCATATGGAAAAATGTAAATATGTAAATATGAATGCAGATTAGTGGTAGCACCGTATGACTACTTTGAGTCCTACTCAAGTATGAGTAATCTCCACAGGCAATAGTCACAACAATAATAATTACTATGACATTAAAACCGAGTCTTTCTCTAATGGATGAATAGGCATGTCTACTGAGTTGGCAACTCTGTGTGCTTTAAAAATATTTTATATATTTCTAAACAGCTTTGTAAAAGGAGCAAGTATAATTACATTGTGTAAAATAATTACAAATGAACATCACACACAGGTTACTCCTGAAAGAGGCCAATTTAGGATACTCTTGATGCTACAATCAAGCAGAAGAGACTGTGGCAGAAACTCATCACAAGACAAGACTGTCTATAAAACGTATGGCAGGCTATTGGCTAAATCTATTCTAGGCAGATGTAATATACTGACCTATGCATAACATAGTAATAATATGTTGTAATAAAGTAAAAGAGTAACAGAGAAATATAGTAATATAGATCTGGTCACAATACTGAACATTATATTTTAGTGTTTTAGTATAGGTTCTTATTATAGGCATAAAACTATAAACCACAGCTCACTGAAAAACAGATTAGTTTGTTTGCTAGTCCAGTGTTTATGTCTAGTCTGTAAATGATGTGTCACTTTTGAACAGCAAGTAAACAGCATGACTACACTTGCCATTGTCCAGCTCTTTCATTCAAACCACACAAAACACTGGTTTGTCACTTTGTGTAATTCATACTTTGGTTGCAAGATGTTTGCATTGTCTAGTTCCTTCTAACTTCTCATTCAAAGGCATTTAAAAAAAAATCAATCATTGACAAAGTAGTCCACTCGTGAATGATAATTATACCCACTGTTTTATTATTTCACCCAAAAATGTTATCACTGCTCATGAGGAAGTTATGGATGGTTCAGTGAAATGTGCTTAAATAAATTAACCTCATTATACACAAAATGTAGGGGAATTTGATCATGTGTTATCACTTGACTTTCAGTTACAAGCTTATCTACAGTCTGAGCTAGAAAAAGTTCAGCCTTAGCCTCTAGCACATACCACTGTGCATACTACATTAAGCCATTTCTAGTGTATTTTTTCTTTGAAGAGAGATAGGCTTCAAAATGAAACTTCATGGGCTTTTTGAAGAGGGTGGGTCTAACACTGTGTATAACATTCACATTGTATATAGCCTATATAAATACAGAATATATCAGAATAGAATCGAATATATCGGTCACAGTATTAACATAACAGTAGTAACAAGAATTTCATGCAAGACGTGCAATAGTCAAGAGTACACGTGGTTTCTAAAAAGATATTTACCATAACATCCCAGATATTACTAGGAAACATGGACATATGAGTAATTTCTTACTAACAGGCTTTTGTGTGTTGCGTGGGAAACAGGATATCTAAAAATACCCTGTGCCAGAGTGTGAAGACCTTAAACATTCACACAAACATTCACACATTAATGATGATCTATTAAGAACTCTGCTGGTAAGCTAGATGTGAGACAAAGAGGGGAGGAAAGCAAAAGGAAAAAATGAGGGTTTACCTGATCGTGACTCTCAATGCTGATGGCATAAATCTCTAAATAGCTGAAGGAGCTCTCCACCTGTGGCCAGACATTTTACTACAGTCAGCAGTGCACACACTGCCAGACATTAACACATATACACACTCAGAAAACATGAAGACGTATGAGTTAATAAATGACTCTGTGTGTGTGTGTGTGTGTGTGTGTGTGTGTTGGGGAAGACGGAAGGCAGGGGTTAGGAAAAAGGCCAGTACATGAAACTCAAATACAGAAGCTGGGTTTAGAGGCCACCTAAATACTTCTGCTTCTTTCAACATTTTGCACACATATCTGGTGTCAATCAAATGCACATCCTGCATTATTCATTAGTCTTGCTTTATCATTCAATATCTAACCATGACATTGCATTCTGTGTTTCTCCAGAGCCGTCAGGGGGCCAGCAAGGTTTATTTTCTTCTTGTGAACTTTCAGTTAACAGAAGATAAACCTTAGCTTTTTAGTGTTTGCTGTGTGCTAGCTGTGTTTATTCACTCAGTGGACTGGAAGCTTTGCTTAGGGTTACTGTTTTACTCTTTGCTGATTCGCACCATATCCTCATTCCTTCCCTTTGGTTAACAGCAATGTTACATTTTACAACAAAAAACAACACGACTATTTCAACAGTCTCATTCAGAAAAAAATTGTATTATATACCAAATAAAGTACGCAATATTCTGTATTGATTCACATGATTCACAAAAATAAACTGTTTAGGTGCATGTCATGTTTTATCAGCACCTGGAAATAGCAGCATACAATGCCACAGAGCATCGATACTAAACTGATCCACAAGGCCAAGGAATTTGTTTTGGTGTTAGCCAGAACTCCTGAGTTACTGGGAAATTCTCTGACAATCAGGTGACTGAAGTCATTGACCATGTCAGGTGTGTTAGAGTAGGCATGGAACTAAAATGTGCACAGTGCTAAAGCTTTATTGTCAAAATAAGACTCCCATTTGACCTTTTTCCCTCTTTACAGCAGGGTATCAGGATTCAACATACAATAAATCCAACATACATTAGCGACAGTATAATAAACTGATTTCCTGCATAATTGTACATGGCATGTTAACTTATAAACTTTGATTATTAAAATCAAGCAAGCTATCAAAATTCAGATCTCAATATCATTTCTATTCCTTTAACTTTATTAAGAACACCTGGACATTCATGCAGTTGTCTAATCAGCCAATCATGTGGTAGCAGCACAATGCATGGTGCAAAAAAACAATAACTTCCTGTGAGTGGAGGGTCTGCAGGCTGAAGCACCTTGTTGAAGAAAGAGATGGAGAATGACCAGACTGGTTGGAGCTGACAGAAAGTCTACAGTAACTCAAATAAGCACCTTTTACAATCATGGAGAGAAGAAAAGTATCTCATACAGTAAAACACATCAGGTTGTCTTCTGCTGTTCTAGCTCAGCCACCTCAAGGTTTGATGTTTTGTACATGCTGAGATGCTTTTCTGTTCTACACAGTTGTAAAGAGTGATTATATGAGTTACTATATCCTTCCTGGCAATTCAATTCAATTCAATTCAATTCAATTCAATTCAATTCAATTCAATTCAATTCAATTCAATTCAATTCAAACCAATTTTTTCCTTTTTCATCTGGCTTGACTAATCAACAACATGACCCCACCCACAGAAATGTCTCTCACTAAGTGTTTTCGTGTTGTTGTTGTTGTTGCTGCTGCTGCTGTTTTTCACACCAATCTCCTGTGTTTGAAAATCCCAGGATGGATGGATAAGCAGTTTCTAAAAAACTCAAATGATTCCATCTGGTACCAACATCAAATCACAGAAAGTGCACTTTTTCTTCATTCTGATGTTTGAGAGTGAACACTAACTGAAGCTCTTGATCATTATCTGCATGATGTTTTTGCATTGTGCTGCTGCCACATGATTGGCCAATTAGATAACTGCATAAATGTGTAGGTGTACATTATGTATGAGAATAAACAGTGTCTAGTGTTTACACATGGCCCAATGTACTTCCCTCTATTATTTGAAGATATATAACTAGGATTTAGTATCTATAATATTTTTTGTAAAATTAGAGTTCATCCCTCCAGCACAGGTCCAGAGACCTTCCAAGGTGGATTGCAGTCGTGGTTCACACAGACCTGAGACACAATGTTGTTTTTTCCCTTTAAGTTGTCCCTGTTAATTATGCTATGTTAATTAAGCTATTACATTAGTTAGACAGTTAATTTGCTGTAATTTCCTGTCCTGATTACACAGTAACTCTGGATAGCCTTTTTGTTTAATCATGTGAAATTTCATCATCACATAATTACACATTTTGACCATATAGTGCACAAAATTTGTTTTTATAGATGGTGTTTTTTTTATTTATCACACTCTGAGGACTGGTCCCCTATTGAGTCTGGTTTCTCTCTCTCAAGATTTTATAGTCTCTCCAGCTGTCTTCTACCTAGTTGCCTGTCACAGGTGTACTATTTATAGTAGAAGCTCTATATATATATATATAATATAATGTGTGTGTGTGTGTGTATAATACTATTTATATATATATATATATAATATATATTATACTATTATATATACTTTTTATAGTACAATTTTCTAAAGCTAGTAATGGAGGTTTCATGATTTTATGTCATAGAAAATCAGGGTTTGGTTCTGATGTGATTACACATGGGATTCAAACCCAAATTCTATCATTGGTTTTGTCAGGATTGCTCTGTTTCTTACCTTCACTGGCTGCTTGTTGTGAAATACAGTTGCTCTCCACTGTGTCATGACCTGTCAGATAGATAGATAGATAGATAGATAGATAGGGGGGGGGGAGAGATAATGTAATGATTGGACAGAGCTCCATCTGCTGGTGGAATAAAGCAACTTCAGCTTAACTATAGAAGTGTGTTGGTCACATAGGTGGTGCAAAATGGTGTGTACCCTGAGAAAAAAAAAATTCTTGCCTGATAAATAAACTCGCCTGCTTTACTGCTTAACACACGTATTATATGTATTTAATTTGTGTATTTTGTACACCTGTGCTTAATTTAACATTTAACATGACATTTCATCTATTATCAGGTCATGCCACAGATTCCACAAATTATCAGATCTGTGGTCAGAGCGGAACAGGGTTTCTTCTTTGATTGCCCTGTATTTGGCTCTATCCATTTCACCCTTAACCCTGTCTACATTCCCAACCACTGCTGCCACAAATCCAACCATCAACACAGCAAGCACTGGCATGGCTGAGGGCCAAAATGATATTCATTATGTCCACTAGTCCATTCATGGCCATGTCCATGAGTCCATTTTTAGCTACTGGAAGCTAATGATGTTGAATACCTAATTATTTACTAGCTTGTTAGATGACAAACAAATCTTCCTTAGGTTTGTCTCGTTAATGTCTGATACTCAGGCCATACACAGATAGCCACATTATGTCATTTTCTATGGATGTGGACTAGTACAGGTTGCAGGTTTCCACCCTGTTCCTTAGTTGAATCAGGTCTGATGGCCCCTGACAACATGATGCTACCACCACCATGCTTCACTGTGGAAATGATATGATGATCTCATAGTGATGCCTTTGGTAAAAGAGGATATCATATGTCTTCCTTCAGTTATGACTTTCTTCTCACCACTCTTCCATAAAACTCAACTCAGAGTTACTTTGACTAACACCCTCCTTGCCTCATTGCTAATATTTGGTGGACAGCCTCCTATAGGCAAGATCTTGCTTGTGCCATTTTTTGGTCTTTTTAAAATATGTACATGTATATATGTAAATATTCGGTGGATTGAAAGGTGAGCTGCAGGATGTTAAAGATTTTTGGACTGATTCATATTTATTCAGAATATTTCACCCAGACTTGTTTTCATTGCTCCTTGTTCTTCATGGTGTTATTTGTTTAGATTCAGAATTATGGTTTATTTTGTGTAGATTCATGACAATTCCAACTGATCCTTTTTGGTTCCTGGCTGTAATTTTATTTTAAAAATGTGGAAAGTTTGAAGGAGGCAAATTCTTATGCAAGGTGCTGTGTGTAAATAATAATAAACAACTACATAGAGGCTACAATATCTATCACTGTCATTGTCACTGTCATAGCTCATTAAAAATAAACAGATAAAATGGTGAACCCTTTGGCTATACATCACAGTCCATGTAAAAACCTAAGGTGTATAGTAAAGCTGCAGGATGGCGTTCCCTTAGAAGTTAATCAGTCGATTAACTCAGCCAGTAGAAACAAGCAGCATTAGCTACTAGCCAGCTAACATTAGCATACTAGCTAAAACAAAACAGCAAATAAGACAGAAAAATACACACCGAAGGCATGCAAGCCATAATATAAGACCTAATATTCAACATAACTTTTGAATGCATTAAGAAAGGAAACACACACCAAAAACACATCAAACACACCTGTTAACAACTAGTCGCCACAAATTAGCACAAAACAGTTTATATAACGAGTGTCTACACATAGACCCAAACAACACCCACCAAAGGCAAACAGGAGATTGACTTGCTCTTGCCCAATATAACTGAGTTTTAAAGTGCAAAAAATGCATTTATTCCATCCACGTAAGCATATTGCTGAATATTAAAGGTAGACTTACGAGGACTCTTCCTTCTGAGCGATCCCTGGACTGGTTGAGTTGCACAGACCTCATAAACTGGACCCTCTGAGGTTTCAGCAGTTGAATGATGCCATCTGACACACACACACACACACACACACACATATGCTCAAAGTAATTAGTTACTGGATAAAAGAAATCAATCTGTGAACAAACTCATGACATGACGATACAGTGTCAGTGAACTGACGTCACATCACTGACATACAGTCATAGAAAAATGTCTATAAAATATGTTTATAGACAAATGAACAACCAACAAAAAGAAATAGTAAAGCTTAATACCTTTTAGGCAAAAGGGAACCTCTGTTGGAGACGCCATCACACCTTAATCTTCGCTGTGTGTGCATGAACTGGGTGCACAGGAGGCCAGCAACGGCAGATCTTACAAAGTGCAGGTGAAATACACACATACACTCACATCCTGCTGCACTGTGATTCATGCTCATGGTACAAAACCACAGGAAGTGACAACTTTAGGCTTACGCTACTCAAGGGTGCCTATAACACAAATGTTACACATGTGTTCTCAGGGTATTTCTGAAAACTTTTCAGACAATAAAGGTAAAACTTCCCCAAGGATTACTACAGAGACATTCTACTAATGAGACTTCATCTGGTCAAACATGTCCTGCATATAAAAAAGTAACACTCAAATCTTCACAATGAAGAACCAAAGCACATTTACCAACATCAACATGCTAGTCACATGTGAGCTTTGATTAATAAAGATTTTAATTTTAGTTACATGAAATAAAAACATTAGCATCTTGAGTATTTGCTAGTTGCTTAGCATCTGCTACTTGCCTCAAGTTACTGTATTATAGTTGAATTTAAAATTTATCACTTTTCAGATATACTAGATTTTATTACATCAGAGACTAAAGGAAGTGTGACTAATTAGATTGCTTACCCTCATTCTCTGCCAAGAGTTAATCATTTTTCACAACAGCACCCCCTAGCAGGAAAGAGTAAACAAATGTGGCTGCTTGCATTCTGCAGAAAAGCTGATTAGTCAGTGCACCAACCCAATGGACCTGATTGTTTTTCCTTTTTAAACCATCTGATAAAAGGAACATTTCTATAAGGCGGGTTTTAGTTCATTTCTAGGTAGGTTTCTATGATCTGTAAAAGACACCCATATGGCAATCAGGACATAAGGATCTGACTGAATAATCCTTGTAGTGCTGCCTGAGGTTTTTACTAGTCTAGCTCTCCTCCTAGTGGTAGTGACATTATCACCTCTTACGGTCATAAAGTAGGTTATGTAGAATAAGCTGAATATAACTAAACAATGCTCTGATTCACTTAGTCTTAGATGAACAAAATGACGAGTGAAAACTTTTAATGCAAGTATTTAAAAAAAAAAAGGCCACATCACACCAGAATAGGACAATATTATTTTATTAGCTGTACAGCAATACATTCTCCACATTTTTCCTATTTCCTCAAAGCCCCACCCAGCCATAATAAATGTCTTTATATGTTGGTTTTCTGACCACTGTAAAATTCACACAGTTACAGCTAGGTACAAAAAAGGAAAAAGCATCAATCTAAAATTAAGAGCTTAACAAAAGAAAACAAATGTAATGCAAAAGTACAAATAGGGAAAACATTCTGAATCTGGAAAAAAAAAATCTTCAGAAAATGACAGTCCTAAATGTGAACTTTCTTTTGAACTAACTCTATGCAAACAGCTCTTCCAGAACCAAATGCATCAAAAATGGCTTCATCAAGCTCAAGCTGAATGGATTGTATGCGATCTGAAAAGAAATGTGAGAAAGTTGCTATAGACAGAGACCTTTTTCTGATTTATTAATGAACAAGTCAAGCACATCAGCAGTCAAACTAATCTGAGAGTTAGGGTGTAGCCTGCACAGAGTTACAAGACTCAGCGCTCCTCTTGCATTGGCCAACATTCACGTTTTCCCCACCTGTCCTTTTTCATTCCTTTACAGCGTCAGGAGCCAAAACCCTGGTCGCCCAATTACATTACTACTACACCACTCAAGAGCTAAGCTTTCCTCAAAACCAACAGGTAAATGTGTGCTGACGAACAAGCTATAGACTCTTATCCTCCTACCTTAACCAATAATGGAGAAAATCTAATTCCCTCCCTGTAAGGCTGAAAACACAAACCCAGGGGACATCAGAAGCTGTACAATGCCAAGGAAAATGGGAATGGGGCATTTACATGATCTTATGCCATTACACCCTTGTAAAGATTTAAAATACTTCAGGAGCGTGTTTTCAAGGACTACTTTTTAAAATGTATTCGTGTCAGCATCCAAGGTCATCAGTTAACTTGAAAAAGATTAAAATGTTTATAATAAAACAAAAATAAAAAACGTATTTACATGTAAGACCGGCCAAGATTACTCTTCTTTTGTACAATGTTACCAACCTCAGGTTTTTAGTCATTTCAAACGTGATCGATGGAAATCCTCCCAGGCCATACAACTTTATGGCTATAGCTCTACTTTTTTTAATCAACTGTCATCATTGAAAGCAATAAGAAATACAACAGAGAATAAAAGTTGCCACATGTGTCAGATATTAAAAGGATATTTTTTGGGTAAAATGCCCATTCTACAACAGTGATAGAAAGTCTAAATATCAAGGCTTGACCAGGCCCACCAACTTTTACTTTTCCAAATATTGCCATGGTAACGTAATAGATCGGAGGCTGAAAGAATATTGGCGTGTTAATTCAGCAAAGACATCTAAATGTGCGCAGTTCACTACAGTAAATATAAGGAACCAATTACAATTACCGTATTCGAACATAAGCATCTCTGCAACCCTGCCACACACTAGATGATATACAAGGGACAATAATCTGACTAATAATTCAAAATGTAAAAAAAAAAAATGAATCATGCACAATCGACATCATGAGTCAAAAGCATGTAACCAAAAAAACAAAAATAACTACAAAGAAAAAAAAAAAAAAAAGAAGCACAAATTAAAGTGAAGATTAAGAGTGAAAAAAGGAACATTGGATATTTCATTCCACAGATCAGAAACTGAAGATCACAGCAGAAAGGAGGCTGTGTTCTGTGAGGCAGGGAAGTGACAGCATGGGAGAGGACGCATACAAGAGTGTGGATATTGGGCCTGGGAGAGCACATCACCGGTCCATCATGCTGAGGATCATCTCAGGGGTGAGGTCTCCATTGGGTGCGGCCTCAGGGACCGAGAGCTGCTCTGCATCTACTCCTCCCTCTGTGGCTTCGACCTCCTCCACCACAGGCTCTGCTGATGCTGCCACTGAAGAATCCACACCGTCCTGCTCCTTCTTCACTATGATGTTCTCAATAGCTCCCGTGCCTTCGTCCTCCACCTGGATAATGGCAGTTGCTGCCCAGACAGAAATTATTAATTTATAAAGGGTGTTTACAGGCCAAATAATGACATGTTTCTAACAGTGTTTCTGTTAAAGAACCAAAATCATATACTGAAACAAAAATAGTATAATATTTGAAAATACAAATTTTTTTTATTTGGCCTTCATGTCAGATCAGAGGTGATCATCTAATAAACGTAGAAGCATGATAAATACCAGTAGGTGCTATGGCTGTGTTCTTAGCAGGGGATGCCTTGGGAGGATTCTTCGGAGGTCGTCCACGTTTCCTCTTGACAGGTGGCTCAGCAGGGGCCGGGACAGGGACGGTTGGTGGAGCCTGTTCTACCTCCATCTCCACATCATCTAGAGCATCTTCATCCTCCTCCTCTTCCTCATCAAGGTCATCCAAGTCAGGCTCACCATGATCATCTAACACAGAATGCATAGTTTAAAGTATCCTTATACTCCATTCACAGTGCAAATTTACCCTTGGCTGAAGACCACACAGTTAAAATTTGAGCAGCTAAAGGGTTAAAAACTAATTCCATCACTCACCACTATCATCATCATCATCCTTCCTGGAGCGCATCTTCCTCTTCCTGCCACCTCGGCCTCTCTTGGTTGGAGCACCATTCTCCCCATCACCACCTTCCATTCCAGAACAGTTCTCAGCATGTCTGGCCATGGTGTTCTGAGGGGGAAAAAAAAAAAAAAAGTAATATGTTAGGGAATATTTTTTAGCATATGTGGCATGCAAGTAGCAAAACCTTTTACATACCCTGCGTGTGAAAGTCTTTCCACACTTAGTGCACACAAAAGAAGTGGGCACGAAGTTGGGGTCGTGATAACGTCGAAAATGCATGTCCAGGAGTTGTTTCTGTCTAAATGTTTTCTCACAGTGGCTGCAGGCATATGGCTTTTCCCCAGTGTGGGTACGTTTGTGCATCACCATGTGACGCTCCTGACAGAACACAAGAAAATGGTTTTTTTTTTTTTTTTTTTTTAAGTTTTCCCCACTGTAAAGTGCATGATAGTAAAGTAATCCCATGATATCAGACATGCAACATATCAAAATCAGAGCATGGTTTAGGCTGGCTGACCTGTCGGCAAGCATAGTCACACTGGTCACACTTGAAGCGTTTCTCATTCTTGTGGGATTTCTGGTGCTGGATGAGAGCGTAGCGCTCATGAAACACAGCCTCACAGTAACGGCACTTCCTGCCTTGCTCGATGTAGGAATGCTGCTTGCGCAGATGCACACCTGAGATGTTATATGAAACAGAGGAGATATTATGGAGAACATGTATGCACACCATTCCCCTTAAGCATGGTGCTAGCTAACAGTAGAAGAGTCTTACCCAAGTCACTCTTGCGGGCAATGACGGTGTCACAGTGGGGGCAGTGGAACTTGGCCACATTCTCGGTATGCTTCTGCAGGATGTGCATCTTCATAGTGCCACTCTGGGTGAAACGTGCATGACAGATGTAGCACTCATACGGCTTCTCTCCTGAACACAAAACAGGGGGATAAAGGTTACTTTAAAAAAATTTATTAAAAAAATTAGTCAACATTTGATTTAAACTACAAATTCTTCTCATCATGCTTTGAGAGTTGCCAAGTAATCCGAGTGCTGTAAGGATGGATGTCAAACCTGAGTGGGTTCGCATGTGTCTCTTCAGCTTGTAGGTGTCTCTGCTGGCATAACTGCACAGGCTGCACTGGAATGGACGCTCTCCAGTATGAGAGCGAATGTGTCTCTTCAGCTTGCTGACCTAGTTTACAAAACAAAGTAACAATATAAAAAAAGAATTTATTTGTTGAAGTTTGTTCCACAATGTCACCGACCACAACAAATAACATCTCAGTACAATCAACAGTCCCTCTTTTGTCAATATATTAGATTTTTAGAAAAAAAAATTTCCTTCGTCTCTACATTATCTATAAAATAATTAACTAATTTTACTACATACCTCCACACTAGCGTAATCACACATGGAACACTTGAAGGGCTTCTCATGGGTGTGCTTATAGCGGCGATGTCGCACAAGCTCACCGCTAGTCACAAATGCCATGTCACAATCAGTACATTTGTGGGGTCTTGTGCCTGTCCAGGAAAGAAAAATATTTTAGCCATTTGGTCTAAAATATAGGTAAATAAGAGTAGAAATGACTGTGGCAGCAGAAAAACACCTGTGTGTGTGTTGAGATGGTTCCTCAGCAGGGTTACAGTCCTGAAGGCACGTCCACACAAGTGGCATTTGTGCGGCCTCTCATCCGTGTGGCTCTTCATGTGACGGTCGAGGTTGGAGCGCCTTGGGCAGGTGTAGCTACACAACTCACACTGGAATGTCTTCTTCACACCTGTAGACACAATGCAAAGTCATTCATAAAAACCCAAAGGGAGTTCTATTCATTATATTTACTAAAAAGCAACACATATCAGCTACTGCAGAGGAATGACGTACCTTTCTTTTTGATTTTGGTTGGTTTTGGCGGTTTCATGTTGCCAACAACCTTCTCTGCATTAACCTCTGAGAGCAGACCTTCTTGCTGCTCCTCCTCAAAGTCGTAAACAGATACATCCATGTCTTTCTCTCCCTCTGTGTTGTAACGTAGCTTGCTTTTCTTTGTCTTTTTGGTCTTTTTGACAGGGGGTGTGTAGTCAGGATCCTTGGCCCAAGTTGGATCATCATTCTGGGCTTCAGGAATATCCTCCTCTTCCTGCTGCTGCAAAGACTGCTCTTCATGGCCATGCAGCTCATCCTGCTCCACAGTCTCCACTTCACCATTGGCACCTACTTTCACAACCTGTGGGCACAGGCTCCATGAAAATCCAAAAAAACATACAAATAAACTCATTGTTTATTTAGCTACTAAAGGAAATGAGTTGACAAACCTGGAAGCCCTCTGGAAGTGGCAGCGTGTGACAGATAACAGGCTCCCCATCTTTAGGCATGGCAGTAGCATCAACCAGTGTTCCCTGCAACTCTTCCACAGTGGTGGCAGTGACAGGCACAGCTGAAACGGGCACCTGCACAAGTTGCAGTTCGCCCAGACCCAGTTGTTGTTCCTCCATATTGACCACCTGCAGGGTGATGATCTGCGTGTCATCTACTGTGGTGACTGTGGCCTCGTGAGCTGCCCCAGCTACACTGACTTCTGTCTTCATCTGCAGCAGGGACGGGTCCAGCGAGTCCATTACCATCATTTCTACACCACTATTCACGCTCACTACACCTTCAACCAGCTGCTGCTGTGCATCAACCACTGCACCGGTTACTTCACCCTCAGCTACGGGCTGCTCTACCGCCTCTAGACCAGCAGCCTGCAGCAGATCGGCTTCAACATCTTCATCCTCACGCCGTCGTTGATAGGTCTTACAATCCTTGGCTTTGAAGGCGTCCCCCGTCTCATCCACTACGGCTTCAGTCGGTCCCCCTTCCATGGGTATTACCTTTGGGGAAAGCAGAGCAGAGGTCTATTAAAGATTTAAGTAAATCTTCATAGTGTTGAAGATATCTCAGGTGTGGCTATTCAGATACACCACTTAAGCCTTTTATGCATTCCTGCCATGGGATGTGCTTAATAAACATTTTGCAAGTCCAATAAACAAAAGCATGTACACTCAGAACCTTACCCAAGAAACAACAGAGACTCTCTGGATTAGATATGTTTGTCTGTGTGATGTTACAACTTACTGCCTTTACCTGTACCAAAAATGAGTACTTCATCTCTCTCTACTCTCCTGCCTCTTCAACTCCCTGCATTCGGTGAATGAGCTATCTTTGACCTTCTTCATAACAAAATATAGATTAAAAGGAGTTATAAAAGCGGTTTGAAAAATACAAGAGAACATTAAACAGGATGTGCTGTAGGTTTGTTTTCTCGTGCAGCACTTCTATTTTACCAACATGAAAAGTAAATCAAACCACAATAAGAAAGTCGTTAACAGGTGTTTTCTCTCCTGGCGATGGGGATATGCTAGTTTCAGCTCTGATGCATCACAGCACGTGAGTAACTTTTGTTAGAATCTACTTTGGGATTTTCTTTTTGCCAGCTTATGCTCCAGAAACATTTTGATCCGCCTCGTGTCCTGTTATGACTCCTTTACTTCCTGATCGTACTAATGCACTCGCCAAAAGCAGGCTACGTGAAAACACCCAAAATTACCAACTGACGTAGAAGCACGATCATTCATCAACTATACAAGCGCCGAGTTATGCTGAAAGATTTTCCACTACAGCAAGAGGGCATTCTGAGCTGATTAACAGCGTTTTTGTACCGCTACCAGCCGGGTTGTAGAGGGAGCTCTCTACAGTTTTATCCCCTCAGTCGTCTGTTGCTTGAGGTGGCTAGTGTCTCAATAAGCGAGCGGTCAATGAATGTATACAGCATTCCACTGGGATCAACGATCACTGAATTTTAAGATGCCCTTTAAGCTGGGGAAAAAAGTGTTAGGCAGGACTCCGAGGAAACACGATGCGTAGAATTACCCAAAATCAGCAGTCGGCTTCACTGAGCGTCGCGTCTTCCTCGTCCGATTTTCATCTGCGCAACAAGCTGGCTAGCAAACAACCCAAAGCTAGCTACCAATTCCGGCATTTAACTATGCTCAACACTGTGATATATTTCAAGGACAGACGAAGAGGGGGAACCTACAAATCGAGATCATCATGCTGGAGGTTTTAGTAGTGCAGATCGCCGGGCTGTGTGAGTGTATGTGCGCGCGCTGTGTAATGGGCCAGGAAGGGCTGAGCGGGTTTGAATCGCGGTTGAGGAGGGGCGCCAACAAACTGCTAGCTAGCTATGCTAATGAGTTAGCCAGTTTGTTAACGGCGACTGGACAACAAAATGACCGAAAAAGAAGATATGTATTTATATATTGTCTTTTAGACCGATCTGTGGTGTTTGTGCGCTTACAAAACTCAAAAACATCGATCTTTAGGGGCAGTATTTAGCTTGTTTGCTAAGCTATTGCTCCATCAAGAAACGGCGGGTTTTTGTCACGGAAACAAAGAGAAGAAAAAGAAAATGGACGCCTGGCCTAAAGAGTGGCGCAAACATCGAAGTGTTAAAATGAAGCATCTTGCCGAAATGCCGTCTAATATAGGTTCAGCAGCACTTAATAATCGGGCATAACCCCGAACTTCTGGGTTATAAGTGTTTTTTGCTAAATTTTCGATAACGATAGAGGGAGACAAACACCCCCCGCCAGCCGCCTGGACCAGGAGCCCCATCGTGACACCTAGAGGCCGATTAAAGATCCTGCAAAACTCCCCCCTTTCGGAAAAGTGGCACTATTTTACCTGCTTTTGCTCGTTTATCCTCTCGTTGAATTCGACACAAGGCCCGCGGTCCGTTCTTCGTTTAGTACGAGACGAAGTACAACTGCGTGCTTCCCCTACGCTGGTTTTAATCCTCTCCCGCTTTTGCAGAGTAGGCTCCGCACAAAATGGCGGCCCGAGGCGGTTGCTGCGCATGCGCGGCACGCAGGGAGGCGGTGGCGACGGGGAGGAGGGAGGGGTGTAAACATAGCGCTGTGCCGATTGGCCAAAAGGGGCGCTAGCACTTTTAAATTTCATGCGTTATTCTCCAACGGATTTCCCGGAGCGCTCGCGCACATTACTTTAATGCGCGGTGTGTTGAACGCGTTATATTAAACACAGGCTTAGTCAAAATTATAGTTTTGATCACGGACAGAGAATCTTAAAACACTCTTATTATATATAAACTATTATTATATATTTCGTATAAAACCACCCATTTTATCATGTTTATAAAATGTTTAACAAAAAATGCATTTATAATACTTAGTAACTGGCTGTAAGAGTGCTAAATTTATCATTCATGTTTATTGAAGCACAGAACAACAGATTTTCTTTTTCTTGGCTTTTAATAGTCTTGTTTTGCACTTGATAACAAGATCTGTGTCAAACAATAAACTTTTATTAATTAAAAAAAAAAACTCAATGCAGCACAATCTGTATGTCTTTAAAGAAAAAAATATATATAATTAAATCTGTATTACAGTTTATCGTAAAACTGCTAATTTTCAGTTTAAATAAAAGTCTACTTCTCTGAACACAAATCTCTCCCCAGACATTTCAGGCACTTGTACATTGAGGAGGCTTTCTCTTCTTCCAAAGTCGTAACATCAACAACTCAGTTAAAAGTTTCGTAAATGAAAATGGAGAGTCCAGCACTGAACCTGTGTGTGTCTGTGTGTGTGTGTGTCTGTGTGTGTCTCTAGCAGCACTCAAGAACGCTTTTAATGTTTGTTCAGTATGCAATGGGCCTGGTCTAATTATTACATGCACTATACTGTTGCAAGGCAAAGTCCATCATAGTCCATATATTTTCATATTACTAACACTAATGAGAATTGTATATTATATAAAATAACCCCTCTATTTTTACAGCAGATATCCCCCTCAGATACAATGCCGCTGACTTGAATCTCAGGAAGTGCACCGTGAAGGTTTCAGGAGTCATTAGCACTCAAAGCACTTTTACATTTGCTTTTGAGTATAAACATGTCTGTTTTAAAAATAATAAAAACAAAAAAAAAAAAACACAATTAAAACATGTACACAGATTACTGTATCAGTAAAGCATATATAGCGATAGTATGGAATGATGGCAGTTATACTGAAACTCTTCACTGGAAACATGTACACTCACACTTTACCACCTAAACTCTGTCCCCCTTACACCAGACAAACCTGAACACTAGCACACTCTGTTAAGAAGACAACCAAGCTTTAGCAAACACTCATCAGCCCTGTTAAAGAAGAAAAAATGAAGTTCATTCCCCTGCCCTCGTCAGTGAACATGAAGCCAAGTAAAAAGAAAAAAGTCCAAGCATGCTGTATGAACTCATGCACTCATCTGAGCCCAGTATTTGTAAATAGTGAAGGCGGAACCACTGGGCTGAGTGATAAGGCAGCAAAACACTCATTGAAGCCTGTTTCTTCTTTGCTCGTTCATCATCTCCTTTCCACTGTATCATTCAGCTGAATGTCAATCGTAGCTTATCAATCAGATTCATTCACATGTCCTTGTGTCCACTGATTGTTTGAAACATCTGCAGTCACTTTGTGTAAAAAAAAAAAAAAAAAAAAAAAGCTGATTGGGTCTTTATTTGCACTTCAACAGTGTGATCCATGTTTGATCATGAGTCCTTCACTGGCATGAATACAAGTCTGAGTACACAGGAGACATTGGTCTATAGTTTCTACAGGTTGGTGGTCCTTAAAATGCAGTGCTGGCCATGCTGCCAGGTGCAAAAAGTCGAGAGACTCCATCCTGTTCAACATGTCGATGGGCCATTTTCCCCTCCTCACCTGCAAACACACACACAGCAATCAAAAAACAACAAACAGCTGCTAACAACTGAAATTTGAAGGCTTTCTTGTAGAGTTGATGTGTTATCTGAAGCTAGCTTTTTATTGTTTCTTTTTTTGCACTTGTTTGCACTCACTTTGTATCCAGTTTTTTTTTTCATAATCATTGATGTTCTAACCTACCCAGCACCAGCAGAGCTTGCTTGGCGGCATCTCTTACATCCTCCTTGTCTGTGCGGCACAGGTACACCAGCTGCTCAATGCTCTCTTTGGCCTGGCAAACAAATACCATTAATACAAATTACAGATATAAAAAAATGTAGGATTACAATTTCCTCAATACTTTCTGTAGAGTAACTTTTTTTTGTGTGAAAGTCACAACGTTATTTACACTGAAAATAATAGTGTTTTAACAAAATCAACATAATTTTGCTGTTAATTTTCTTTAATCAAAATAATTACTCTAAAAAATGGTTCAGGAAGCTTAGTCTGTAGGCCTGTGTGATGGCTGTAATAAAAATGTCAGTGGAAAATATATAAATATATAAATATATATATATATATATATATATATATATATAAATATATAAATATATATATATATATATATATATAAAACCAGGTTTCAAAATAACGCTGCAGATATCAACTAAGCATAGGTGAGAGTTTAGTTCTTGGAAATTCTAGCGTGAAAATGTAAAATGTTTTGCCCCACAGTCCAGATAAAGAGACTGACCTTTAGACATGCAAGTGCTTTACATCCACACACACGGGTCTCAACACTTTCATCCTCCAGCAGCTCCAGACAACTCACAAGCGCCTGACACACACAGGTTAAGAGATTCAGTAAGCACACAGTTTAACATAAATTAAAACAAGCAAAAAGAAACACTTAATCAAAGCTAGAAAATGAATGTGGAGGACTGGTGGTGTAGCAAGCGGATGCTAAGACAAACACATGGTTTGATTCTTTTTTAATGTTCGTTTCAAGGCTTTTTAAACATTACCAAGAATTTAATGAAGCTCACACTTTTTGGGAGTGAGTTATACATTTCTGTAGGTTCTGACTTTTGAATGCATAAAAGCACTAATTCAGTTCATAAAGAATAGAATAAAACCGTTCTTATTTCCTTGCAGAAAACCTTATCATTTCAATTCTACTCTATAAATGCTCTCAAGGCATTTATGTTACATATTTTTTCAAGAGCTACTGCCAGAGGTGCTCTCTAGTTTCCATCAAAACACACCCTCATTCTAATACCTATAATTTGGAGGCTAAAATTACTATTAAATAAAATCCATTAGAATACAAAGAGCTGGTACAATAACAAAAATCAACAGTTTGTTTTTTAAAATTAGTATCCATTAAGTGTTTAGGAAAGAGGTTGCTGTTTGTCTTTGGTTGCTGTTTAACATATGACGTTCATCAACTACCTGGGTGCCAGCACATAGAACAGCCTATAATCACTTTATATTGCAGAGATAAAGTGTGATACACAAATACACAGTGTGATAAACAGATATTAAACATTCATTACTAGCAGCATATAGGGTTATGTAGAATACACCAATTATAGTACATTTACTGTAACATATGTTTACATAAAATGAAACAGTAAATTGCAAATCAATAAAATGAGCTTAACATATTTTACTAAAAGCATGTTGTCCTATATTTTAAACTCTTGACAGCAAAGCAAAACTTTTATCAGTGTTTCCATGATTAGTTAAAAACAGAAATACATCCTGGGGTGCATATTTTAGTCAATTTATATTTTAGTTGATCTGCTGGGTGCATCAATTTCTCTATGCTCTATCTTTTTCCTGTTCTTTAATCAATTCACTTTTGTTCCATAGCCAACACTTAACCCAGATTATATACCAATTTATTGACTGTCATTCTGTATAAGTAAGGTAGCTTTCCCAAGCTATGAAACCAATTTGATGCAATTCAAGTGAATATTTTTTTAAACATAGTAAAATATGTATATGTTTCTTATAACTCTCCACTAAAACACCTTAACATACATAGCATTTATAAGATGGCAACTAAACAATTCTACAATTATGTAAATCTATTTCTAGAACATTTCAAGCATGAAATATTTTACTGGCAGATATTTGTTACCAGAAAGAACTGAATATTCCATTTAAAAAATAGACACTTTTATGCCAAAAACAGCCCATTCCCTTGCCATACCCTCTCTCTGTGGCGTGGCTGCTCGGCGAGGCTGCGTAACAGAGCACTGGCGCTGCTGCACACCTTCCCCCGTGAATCCCTGAGCAGTGCGCTGATGGCACGCAGGCCCTCACGCTTCAAACTGCACTCTGGGGGCTTTTTTAGGGCTTTCAGCAGCACATCTTGATCACCAGACTGCAGACACTGCACCAGCCAGACTGCAGCCGAAACCAGAGGGGGAGGGATTAATGGATCCAAGTGTTTATGTGGGGAGATTAGAGGGAGAACAGAAAAGTGAAAAGAGAGACAAAAGGCAAATGAGGTGATAATGAGAGGATGGGAGTGGTTTCAATTTAGCTAAATTGTTTTCAAATGGCCAACTGATTGCTGCCAAACTGGTAAAAGGCAAAGCAGGACATGAAGCAGTTTGCACTTTCAGTCAGATGTTCATACACTGGGGAGAAATATAACGTACCCTCCTCAGCCAGCTCGGTTACATGTGTCTCCAGTTCACTCACACCCTCAGCCTCTAGGTAGCTCCAGAACTGGAAAATTGTGAAAATTGTCTCTTTCGCTGCATTTCCACATCGTCTGGGCAGCTTTTTCTCCAAAATCCTTTCCACTAGATGAGTAAATACTAACAGAAGGAAAGACACATGGTGTTTTTTTTCTATCTGATATCACATAGATTAGAAGTCACTTTGGATTAGGTGAGTGAGGTATAAAGGTGCTTTGCGTTAATTATAAAATAAATTACAAAGCAAATATAATAAACTCTTCCTTTTGGTATTCAGTATGGAACAAACAGAAATTCTTCCTCGCCAACTGGCTGCTCAAAACATTTTATACGTCAAATGATTCATTGCAAAGCTATTTTAATTTGGAAACCAGTACTCGCCTGGCGATTTATTACATACACTTGATGAAGAAAGTAAAAAACCCACCCCCACACACACACCTGTGTCTGGAAGGTTGGCTCCTCTTTCTGGTATTCGGCCTGTGTAAGTGTTTTTCAGCGTCTGGAGGAAGGCCTCAGTGGAGCTGCTGAACACACCACAGCCAGTCGTACAGCGCCTCCATAGCAACACAGCCCCCTGGCACTGCTCTAATTGTGGAACGACTGTTCCCAAACACACACACACACACACACACACACCACCCCAAGTACAAGGAAAAAGAAAGTATGAGCACAGAATGTAAATTTAGGTTGGTCATCATTCTTCTTCATTATCTCCAAGAGCTACATTTCTCTTCCAGCACTGCTTTTGGATAAACTAACCTTCCTCAGGTTGGTTGTCACTCCTCACTGTATCCTGGACAGCTAGACGAATGAGCTCCATTACCCGAGCCTCCCGGAGCAGCCGATCCAGAGCGTACATCTCCCCACAGCGCAGCGGCCCAAATGTACCCAACCTCTGCACAGACATCACACACAGCTCTTCATACAGCAAACTCAAAATGACTTTCAATCACACAAACATGGAATTCAACATATATGTGGGTAAAAAGTCTGTTTTTCTGTTGTCTGCCTGTTTGTATAATTTGAACTTTTAATTGATAATGTGTGTTTAGTCTATTTATTATTAGTTTTCCCTCTAAAGGAATTTTGAGGAAGCAATGGATGACAGAGTGAATAAACCACTGTATGCCCCATGTGACAGCATTTCACATCTGCTATCTCTGTTGATGATGTGCTCTGGATGAAATATAAGTCTGTGTTTCACTGTATAATCACCTGACAGGACGGTCACTCACAGGCTGCATGAACCTACAGTCCTGGCTAAAAAGAAATCAGCCTGCTTTATAGATACGTAACTAATCAAAGAACAGCTCTGAAGTCAGCAAACATAAACTAAATCTATATCCATCATGGTTAGAACATCATTTGTATTTAGTTGCATTTTTGATGTAATTCTTTATTTAAAATCATATATCTTATCATGCAACAAGTTATACAGAGAACCTGATTTCACTGCCCTTTTATTTATCCTATTACTTCTTCCAGACAGCGACTCCATACTGCACAAGCCTGAGTTTGCTTTATGTTTGATCATGCAGACTCACCAGCAGCTGGGTGGAGCAGTTCTGTAGATGAATGAGTAGAGTCTGATCTAGATCTTGGTGGCCAGTGCTGAGAGGAACAGAGGGAGCGTCCCAACAATTCTGTGCACAACCCTCATCCACTACCGCACTGTCACCTGCTACTGGCTGAGAGCTGTGAACACACACACACACACACACACACACACAGCTAATCAATTTAATGTAGCTTTATTAGCATGCCAGTATACAGTACAAAGCATTAGGAATATAAAGACAGCCATATCAAATAATAATACAACACAAATATTCTTAATACTGATATAAATAATTACCAAATGATGATAATATTAATAGAATTGTTGGTGGGAGGGGTGGGGTTTGAAGGAGATCGATTTGGTGGGGACGCCGTCTGAGGCGTCACTGACTGTCCCCCAGACAGTAACCTCTCATTTTGAATTTTGTGTCCCTTCTCAAGAGAGATGTGTGTAGATTACTGGAGGTGTCATTTCAGTGTAGTGTAACACCCTCTGATAACACCCTCATGTGCCTGATACCCTGACACCCTCAGGAGCATTCACATAGCTAGCTTATCAGATATTCGGTTTAACTTTGGCATTCACAATAGCAAGCGACTCGTAGCAAGTTGCTCATGTCTCTTGTAGTGTGTTTCTTGTAGTCATGTACACTACTGCTCAAAAGTTTGGGATCACTTGCATATTTCAGCTTGATTTCAGCTACGGAGGAAGACTCCATCAGCCAATTCATCTTGTGGGAGATGCTTCAGGAAGCATGGGGTGAAATTTCATCAGATTATCTTGAAAAATTAACAGCTAGAATGTCCAGGCTGTAACTGCTGCAAAAGGTGTTTTTTTTTTTTTGATGAAGACAAAGTTTGATAAAAACATTCATCATTTCCAACAAAATCATTATTTCTAACACTGTCATGTCAGCATGTTCTGTCTTTTGCTATATTTTCTATTCAGACTAATTTCATGTGTGTTTCCTTGGAAAACAATAAAATTTTTGAGTGATCCCAAACTTTTGAGCATTAGTGTATTAAGTGCTTAAATAGGAACTAACAGCAGGCAGGAAGTAAAGTTTTGAGTGAGGAACTTGAGAACCGCATGTGATGTACACACACATGTACCATAGGATTGGTCTAAAGGAATCATTCAAGCCAATCATGTGGATCTGTCACTTTCTGCGTCATGCCTATCTTGCACAGAATTGAAAAAAAAAAAAGACAATTTAAATGTCATTGTTCATCTGCTGTCGTTAAAATCATGGCTCTGTCACGCACATACACAGAAAATAAAACGATAGCCTGGGTCACTGGGCAGTTTAAATCTGATAGATGTTTATGTTTGAGTGTAAAGCAGTACACTCCACAACAGAAACTTAAAAGAAGGTCATGGTTTTGTCATCAAAATTCTGGTGCAATGTATTTCCTCTAAGCCGAGAATTTGCCAATCGAGATTTACACACAGCCCTTGTGGTCACATGTTGATACCGTAATACAGCAGTGTTTGAGAGAGAAGATTTTTGCACTTCAGCTTAACTGCAACTGTATAATTAATCTGCAGATAATACGAAGAGAATACAAATGTTACTGTAAAATAAAAGCTTTTTTTTTATAGCTTGCAAAGCGTCATGACAGAAATGGTACAAAATAAAGCAAATACAAAAAATATAAGATCATTTGAATTGTTTCTGTAGTCTAAACTAACGTGTGTATTACAAACTTCGGGTCAAGTAAAAAGTAATATTTTTGTCATTTTAAAACCAGATTTTTATTTAATGTACTGTGTTCATATAATAAGGATTGTTTAAAGAAAAACAAAACAAACTCCTGCATTATGTTGAACTGCAGCAATCTAAAATGTTTCTGAAGATTTTCTTAAATCCTGTTAGAGAAATAAGATTTCTTGATGCCATGAATGAACACGCTACAAATACATATTGTTTTAAATCTGCCAATAACATTTTAACTGTCTAAAGATTTTTGACAAAAAGGTAAGCTTTTGCTCTTTAGCTATTGTAGAACCTTTTTTTCCCTTCCAGATGAATGATTTGGGTTTATTTTATGGCAAGAAAGCTTAGAGCACTGTTCTTATTGTTTCAGGCTGACAGGAGTATGAGAGCTCATGGCTTAGACAATAGAACTGATCAAGCTAGGCTATACTTCAAAAATAGACACAATGCAGGTTTCAAACTATATGCTGCCGCAGTAACTCAGTGGGGCATACAAATAACTTCGGTTTGTGGAACCAAAACTGATGCCAATTATCCGGGCGTGTGAAAATAAACCTGACGTATCGAGTTCGCTCACGTCATGCCACCTCTAGCTCTGTGCTCTGTGTTTCGTGTTGCAGGGTTAGTGAGCCCCAGAACCTGCTTTCAGGGTTTAGCTCACACACACACACACACAGGAATTAGGAACTATAGGAATTTGTGTCTATTTGCAGAATGATTAAAATAGAAAAAATGGCAGTAAAGACAAAGTGTACAGTTTTTTGTTCAGCCACCAGATGGCAATATTGCTTTACCCTGAGGTCTGAGGTGCATCACATCCCATTCCCTAGAAAAAGGAATGAGAAAAAAATTTCAGCATCTCTGACCTGTCTGTCACACTCTGTGTGTCGCAGTCTTCCTCGTCATCCAAATCTGATGTGTTCAGAAAACTGAAGCTCTCAAGAGCAGTTTCCACCGTCAAGCTCACACTGGAGGCTCGACTTCGACTTCGGCCCTACACACACACACACACACACACACACGACAATTCTATTTTTAAGAAATATTTTTACCTCAAATATTCTCTAGTAACCTGAATAGTTGAAGTGAATAGTTAGTCAATGGCAAATAAAAACTGTTATATGATAAATGAAAAAAACCCCACCAAGTTTAAAAGCTTTACATGACACAGCAAAAAATTCTCTTGCACTTCTGAAGATTTGTGAACTGAACAAACATCACTCTGCTCTCGCCCAGACAGAAAATGTTAATGATTATCATCATGAGTCAAGAATTTCTAGCAGTGTACCACCCTGACCCTAACACACAATAACATATTCTCACACTATGGGTTAGGAGCAGGAAGGGTGGCAACCTGGTCCCTGGGGAGACTAGAGTTCAAAACTACTTTCACATCCTCTTTCATCTTTCTACTTTGTATAACACACTGGCGTCAGGGAACACACAGATGGCAGCAGATACTAATCTTAGAGAAACACTACAAATCAAATTAGAGAGCAGAATGGAAGCGTACACACACTTGTCACACTAGCTTCGATCAGAGAAGTTAAGTACTAACACTAACACTAGCTATAAAGTGTGTGAAAAATGTTTTGGCATTATAGAGATTAATAAAATAGTAATACAATCTTTAAATACATGAATGAGATAAAGTTGAAAGTTTTATATGTTCATTCATTCATTCATTTACTGGATAAGTGTGCCGTGGATCGGCAGTCCATTCCTTAAACACTGGATGTAAGGGAATGCACCACACAAACACACATAAGCACACACACACACACCGCTCAGGATTGAAAGAACCTATGAGAGTCCCTACTGCAACACCATGTTTCTTTTAAACATATATTTTTGCATTAAAATATTCAACAATATTCACATTGTAAGAACATGCACAAGAACAACACAGTGTTAACTCACAGTAAGAGCCTCCTCCAACTGGCGGAGCTCTTGCTCCAGCACCTGCAACTCTGGAAACTGACCCCTGTAGTCATCAAGAGACGAAAGAAGAGCACTGAGGGCCTTATTCAGACCGCTGTCTTTTGCTTCAGTATCTTCCATCTTTCCTTCATCTCCTGGCCAAGAATCTACTTCAGTCCCAGGCATCTTTTCCTGTTCAGACACAGTGTGTGTCTTGGGTAGGTCCTGTATGTCCTGGGTCTTTTTAATAGAGTCAGTTCTGGGGATTGGAGCATTATTTTGCTGCACTGAGGTCTCAGTATTAACAGAGATGCAGGTTGAGTCCTCTTCACTATTGGTGCAGGAATCAGATTCTGGATGTGTTGTAGGCTCTTCACATTTAGAAGAGGAATCAGAGCCCTCCGTTGCTATAGGGGCTGTGGTGTCCGAGCTGGATGATGAAAGTGTGATTAGATCAACAGTGCAGTGGTCAGCTTGTGGCTCGGGGTTGATTGAACATGGCTCAGCTGTCGGCATGTCAACGACTACACCGGGTTCCAATGATTCCCCTGCAGGCTTCTCGTTCAAGGCGCCATCCACACTGCTCTCACTGATATGGCTCAATGAGCGCGAGTAACGGGCATGGCCATTGGGCACAGTTGGTGTCCCACCAGGCTCCGGGGTGACCGCGACTGTAGTTGCTCTGAGTTCCTCGTCTTGCTCCTCCTCCTCTTCTTCATCTTCCTCTTTCTGATTGGCCAGCCGAGTGGGCGTAGAGGTGGATGATTGGCGGGGGGTGAAGGAGATGTCAATCGCAGGAGCGGAGGTCTGCACCTCAGGCTGCACCAGATTCTTTTGAGCATGACGAAGACCCTGGGAGAGCTGAGGGCTCGATGAATCATCGGAGGATTCGGAGGAGTTCGACCATGCCGTACCATTCTCCAAGTCCTCCTGCCGCCTCAACATGTTCTACACAGAGAGAGAAAAAAATGACACGAGGAAAAAAAGGAACTTTTTTTTTTTTAACCTAACCTCTGTCTCGCGCATCTGTATCATGTTTACCACATCATAGCTGCATGATGTCTCCCTGTACTGAGAAAAGAACTGAAAACCTGTTTACCTGAAACTCACTGTGAATGTCTGTCTAAGGGCAGTTGCTGGGACAGACCTTAGCATAAAACATTGTTTCATAAACGCTTTCATAAATTCCTTTTTCCAGGCTGTTTGTAATCTCTAAAAACCTCATATCTGATATGGGAGGGAATATGGATTTTTTTTAGGAATGTAAACACTGTGTCTCAGTTTGCAGCTAATGGAATAAATATAGCTTAAAAGTGAACATGCAAAAGTAAAAGTAAACACAGTTATGTGTATTGCTCCAGGATTAAAAAAGTTGGATAATACCACATATAATCAGCCTTAAAATAACATTTGCTTAAAAATTGGACACCCCCCCACCCCCCATGGTATTTTATTGGGGAAAAGGAATAAAAAAAAAAAACAATATATATATATATATATATACATATATACATACACACACAGCTCTGGAAAAATAAATGAGACTACTGCCCAATCTCCAGATTTGAACCCTATTGAAAACCTCTGGAATGTCATCAAGAGGAAGATGGATGGTCACAAACCATCAAGCAAAGCTGAGCTGTTTGCTTTTTTTTTGCAAAAAAAGAGTGGTATAAAGTTCCCCAACAGCAATGTGAATAACTGATGGAGAGCATGGAGCCAAAACGCATGCAAATCGGGGTTATTCCTCCAAATACTGATTTCTTAATGTTATTTAGCCAAAGCATTAACACAATTTGTTTACAAATTATTTGCATTTTGTTTTATTTGAGTTATTAACATTCTGCAAATACTGTATGATCTTGGGTTATTTTGATGTGTTGTCATTTCCTTTAAATATACACCCTAAATAACAATAGTTATATTTTTATAATTTAGGAGAAATATTGTCAGCAGTTCACAAAAAATTAAACAAAACTGTTCATCTCACCAATACATGCACCTGGAAGAAATGCACGTGCCATTCACTGTTATTAATTTTTTACCCTTGTGATTATCTTGATGGTGGAAATAAATCTCTTGGCTTTGTTTACCCTGAGGGTATGCATACTTTACATTGGATTATGTGTAGTTGTAGAATTTAAGCATTTCAAAATTCACAAGCAGAATTCACAAATGCATTACAGATGCAGTGGATTGAGATTAGGTTAAAATTAGGAACATTCCTTTAATGAATGCTTTCTTCTTTTGTACTTTTATTTAAGAGGAATAGAAATTCGAAGGAAAAGTAAGAAAAAATTTAAAAAAAAAAAAAGGCATATGAGGAGGAAACGTAGAACACAGTAATCATGTGCTTTAGATGGATGCTGTCTCCTCTAATTAATTTCATATTACTGGAATGAGTAGAGAGGCAAAGGAAGAATGAAAAGTGTGATGGAGGCATAGCGGAGCATGGCTTCTGTTGTTAGGCATTAGTGTGATCATTCTCCCAGTACACAATTCAGGCTGACTGGAGGCTGGCATCAGGCCCAGAGAGTGAACACGCTGTCTCTAATTAACTTCTGCTGCAGCCGCTCTGTCACCCCTCAAAATAAAAGAACAAATGATGCAAATTTTGATTTTGTGTGTGTGTATGTGTGTGTGTGTGTGTTTGTGCCGGAATACAAGCCAAGAATGCTGTACTAAAGAGTTGTAGTTCACATAACTACAACCGATCTACTACTAGGTACTACTACGCTGATCTGCAAAGCATCAGTGCATACACCCAAAACTGCACTCCTGAGTACTAAAAGCTTGCAAACGGCCACCACCTGGAAAACCCGCTTTAGTGACAGATCTAAAGCCACACAGAACTACAAAGCTGCATTTGCTAGTAGCTAAAAGCATCTACAACGAAATATCACTTTAAGCCAAAGACACTACAAACCTATTGCACTATGTCTACTGGATAATCGCTGCTAGCAACTAGCAGCACTTACGTGGGTATGCAAGCGAGACAATCCAAAGCTGATGGAGGAGACATCACCACAGCTATGCGTCTGAGACAGTTTCTCGGCCAGTGCATCCCGGAACACGTCCAGGAGGGACCAGCACTGCTTGGATGGCAAACTCCGTGGGACGGACTGCATTGTAGCACGATGAAAACAAACTAAGAAGTGGATTCACTAGGAATCCATGACCACTCTAGATAAACTTACCTAAATGTGGGCAAATTTACTACAAAGCCGAGAATTTCATATTTTAACAACAGTAGAACTATAACAAGAAATGATAATTAAAAGGTGTTAACAAGAAAGATGTCCATAATGAGCTTTAATTGAACTGATTGATTCCTCATGTTGTAGTCTGACTCATGCCTGGGTTAGAAAACAGTCCTGACAATAACGTCTATGTAATAAATTTGATGCACCGCATTAAAGGTTATAGAGAAACCTAAATCCCTTAAACCTGATGGTCATTTGTTAAAGGCATTAAATATAGAATAGCACAGAGAAATGAGAAGGAAGGTACATTCAGATGAGCATGTGAGGAAGAAGACACTCACATAGAATGCCTGTTCTCGAAGAGATGGCGTATCTGGGGGACTGTAGGTAGAGAACCGTTTATTCACTGTAGGAGCCTTGCTCACTGTGCTGGCTGTGGAGGCCTGGTCATCTTTGTCGAATGGACTGTGTGAGACAGGAAAAAAAAACATTAAGCCAAAAACGAAAAAGGTTTTCCAAAGTGCATTAGGATTCATGCTTTGAATGTGAATAATAACATGCATAAGCCATTTTTTTGTTTTGTTTGTCGATTAACAATGTTGGGTTTATAACTAATAGTTAAATGGTTATATAATAAACCCTGCAGTTCCAGAATGTTCTTGACATTTCCATTTTCAAGGAAATATATTTATTATTATGACTATTATGGATGTTGCCATGTCTTAGGTAAAGAAGATGGGTGTGATAGCAGATGTTTTTTCTCCATAAACGAGTGTGTAAAGCCTAAAAATACACTCTGGCTGCCCTCTGAAACATTAATCAAGGACTATATAATGGAGAATGTAATTAAACATTCTAAATAGCTCTGTAGTTCAAAATGTAATAAAGAAACTGGTTATGGAGAGATCCTTGGGCTGGGTTAAAACTGACCTAGACCCTACTGTGAAGGTAGAGAATATGAACAGTTTACAAGGGTTACATGACAAAATACTCATTACTACCTTAATCCAAATTCTGTGTCAAAAAAATCCTGTGGGACATTTAACTTGGATTTTTATGATTTAGACACATTTACACACATCCGTGAATTTATCCTATTAATTGTTAAATACATTTTAGATAAAGTCTCATTTATATCATTTTATAAGTAGCAGAAATAGCCATTACTACTTTTTTTTCTTTTTACAAATTCTGCTTTTAATAAAAGAAAAACTCAGAGATGCTTCAACCTAAGTTTAGGTTTTCATTTTGTTAATTTCTTTTTTATTGATGTAAGAATTCCTATGACAGCACAAGAGCACAAGGTGTACATACTTCCATGTAACTTCAAGGCTCAATTTGATGGTTCCCAGGTCATTGATGTCCACAGCTACGGTCTGTGGTAGGGCAGCAAACAGGTCTTTGGTCTCACATGAGACATTTCCCACCACCACATGATTGGCCAGACTCTTCAGCTCCGTCACCTGGGCAAGAAAATATGTGTTATTCAGTTCAAGTCTACTGAGAACACTAATCACATCATCAGTACAAATCCAAAGCACACATCTTTCTCTCCAGCCCTCTGCTTCTCTCTCCTCTTCTTCATCACTGCTCCAGGTAGAACTTGGCTCTTATAAGAATATGGTTATTGATATTATAAAGCATTAAAATAATGATTTAGATTCCCCAGAACCCTGGGTATCATCTGATTTTTTCACACCTGAATTAAATGGCAATGAACTATGTTTGTTATCATGCCGAGACTGTGTTGTGTATTTTGTCAGATGATTTGGTCTGCACCACAGTTTAAATGTGAAGGTGTTCAAACCTGCCCAAATGAGCTGGACTAAAAATGCAGACACAACAGGATTTGAGATAACTAATTCAAATGCGGCAGCTGTGAAAGTGCCCTTATCGTCTCCTGTAGAGTCATGCAGGGTGAGACACTTGGGCTCGTTTACAAATGTCTTGAATAAACATCAGTTGCATTTTTTTCATTTTTTCATTCCACCTCTACAGCTTTTAATTTCCCTTCTGCACCCCCTCCCCCCTAATCCAATGCAGATTTCTCTCTCTCTCTCTCCTGAGCTCTCTGATCAGGGGGAACCGTGAGCGACTTTCCTGTGTGGGTCATGCAACCACTGAAGAAGGAAAACAAGTGAAATTCCAGCTGCTCACACTGGACTGCTATATTATTTTATAGACAGATGTGACTCTGCAATGTGTGTGAAAGACAGTGTGTGAATGAGAAAACAGGAGAAAACAGAACAAAAGAGCATGCAAGAACGACAGAGAGAGAGAGAGAGAGAGAGACAGAGAGACTGATTGATTGATCCTACACTCAAGCCCAGGTATCCATCAGGAAAATGAGTAAAAGTGATTGGATTAAATACATTTCCTAAGTAATGTCAATTTTCCAGCTGTAGAAGCTATTGATCTTTTCTCTAACAAAATCATTCTAATATTAATTCTATTTTAAATATTGTATCTTTAAAAAAAAGTGCAAAAAAGTAATGGCACCCCAAAAATATTTCTTTATGGATTATTCCATTCCATTGTCTGTACCGCTTATCCGATCTATCATCGGGTCACGGGGAGCCTGTGCCTATCTCAGGTGTCATCGGGCATCAAGGCAGGATACACCCTGGACTGAGTGCTTTATGTATTATATGAAGTACAAATAAAAATGAAGCTAAATTCCTTCATCATCCATCAACATGGGAAAAAAATAACACTGTAGTTTCAACACACAAAATAGACTGAATGCAAGAAATAAACAAGCAGTTAAAAATCAGAAGTGACTTAAAGATAAATATTGGATGGCTGATTTATGTATATACGTTTGTTATACGTTTGCCTCATGCTGTATCACAATTCGACTTTTGAGTGCTCAAAAAAACGTCCTGTAAAGGTATCACAGACACACTCTTGAATGAATTAGCATTTAAATGGAAAGTGCAGTACAAGAGCAGTTAGAAGCATTGATATTCTGCAAATACTGTTGAGCACTCTGGTTGGGGAAAAATGTTATACACTACAGTATCGCTTGACCCATACATCATTTGATATCATTGTAGCTCTAATTTAGCAAAAAGCCATGCAGCCAGGATAAATGTTCACCATTGGTGGAAAACAGTCTGGGGTTTTCTCCGTGAGCCATCTCAGTCTCAGAATTGTATAATCGTATAATCGTCCACTGACAACCAGCATCAAAATAACTGTTGTAGCAATCATTTCCCTTTGGAGATTTTTTGATGCCTTTTCTTCAAGGCACTCAAATTCACAACCAATAATCAATAAGGTGAAATGGTCCACTCCTGTGACCTGGACTGCGGCTCCAGGGACTCTAAACATATCAGTCATGAAGCCTGATACGGACATACACTATATTGCCAAAAGTATTCGCTCACCCATCCAAATAATCAGAATCAGGTGTTCCAATCACTTCCATGGCCACAGGTGTATAAAATCAAGCACCTAGGCATGCAGACTGTTTTTACAAACATTTGTGAAAGAATGGGTCGCTCTCAGGAGCTCAGTGAATTCCAGCGTGGAACTGTGATAGGATGCCACCTGTGCAACAAATCCAGTCGTGAAATTTCCTCGCTCCTAAATATTCCACAGTCAACTGTCAGCTGTATTATAAGAACGTGGAAGTGTTTGGGAACGACAGCAACTCAGCCACGAAGTGGTAGGTCACGTAAACTGACGGAGCGGGGTCAGCGGATGCTGAGGCGCATAGTGCGAAGAGGTCGCCAACTTTCTGCAGAGTCAATCGCTACAGACCTCCAAACTTCATGTGGCCTTCAGATTAGCTCAAGAACAGTAGCAGAGAGCTTCATGGAATGGGTTTCCATGGCCGAGCAGCTGCATCCAAGCCATACATCACCAAGTGCAATGCAAAGCGTCGGATGCAGTGGTGTAAAGCACGCCGCCACTGGACTCTAGAGCAGTGGAGACGCGTTCTCTGGAGTGACGAATCGCGCTTCTCCATCTGGCAATCTGATGGACGAGTCTGAGCTTGGCGGTTGCCAGGAGAACGGTACTTGTCTGACTGCATTGTGCCAAGTGTAAAGTTTGGTGGAGGGGGGATTATGGTGTGGGGTTGTTTTTCAGGAGCTGGGCTTGGCCCCTTAGTTCCAGTGAAAGGAACTCTGAATGCTTCAGCATACCAAGACATTTTGGACAATTCCATGCTCCCAACTTTGTGGGAACAGTTTGGAGCTGGCCCCTTCCTCTTCCAACATGACTGTGCACCAGTGCACAAAGCAAGGTCCATAAAGACATGGATGACAGAGTCTGGTGTGGAGGAACTTGACTGGCCTGCACAGAGTCCTGACCTCAACCCAATAGAACACCTTTGGGATGAATTAGAGCGGAGACTGAGAGCCAGGCCTTCTCGTCCAACATCAGTGTTTGACCTCACAAATGCGCTTCTGGAAGAATGATCAAAAATTCCCATAAACACACTCCTAAACCTTGTGGACAGCCTTCCCAGAAGAGTTGAAGCTGTTATAGCTGCAAAGGGTGGACCGACGTCATATTGAACCCTATGGATTAGGAATGGGATGTCACTTAAGTTCATATGCGAGTCAAGGCAGGTGAGTGAATACTTTTGGCAATATAGTGTATCCCTGTGCATTGTTTAGCCTCTGTTTATTCCTTTTTTCTCTTCCTCCCTAAGGTTTTGTCTATCACAATGTCTATGTATCATGTTTACTATAATTAGCATACTTTTGCTATCTTGTATTGTGTTATAAGTAACTATGCAGTGTAAGTCTTTTGTAAATGAGGCTGCAGGGGATGAGGGAGGCGTGTTTTTTTTTTTACAGGTTGGGCACGAGTTGGAGGGGTTGTTTGTGTTTTATTATTCCTAAAATATGTTTGCAGTATGTTGATTTTAGGTTATATTTGTTAGTATGGGTTTAAATAAAAAGCATTACTAAATTCACAACCAATAAGACAAGCCATCTTGTGAGACGTAGCAAGGACACGTTTTCTCCGGTCTTCTCCAAAGTTCAACCAAAGCCAGAACCTTTCTAGATAAATATGGAATTTAGAAAGATGCAGAACGGGCAAGTCTTACGAATGATCTATGTGTTCAGATGAATTTTGATGACATAGCACTGCTTTCGTAAAAATACATGGTAAAAACTCTCATCATTCACATTGCTGCGAGCAAAGCACAACATCATTTAAATGTAAAAATCTACTGAAAGCCTCTTCTTGTAATATCTAATTTGGTTGGATACTTTTTCAAGTTCCTCTACATGTATACAAACATATTAGGCATTACAGGTTATTGTTATTTCCATTACAGGTTACAGGTTATTGTTATTTCCAAAAGCAGACCCTTCACAAATTTTCACTGTCCCCATATGTTTAAGCTCTAAGTATCATATCAATGTGTTACTCATTTCTATGTAAATTGTGTGCCAATATGTTAGCACATTAAATGTGCATGGATATATTGTACCTTTATTGAAAGGAACTCAGTGATAAGTGGGAGGAAGACCATCTCCTCACTGTCCCACACTTGCTTTCCGTTGATCTCAATCCGACCCCGCAACTTCCAGCGCTGTCGGCCATATCTCATAAAGATCTGTGTGGGATGGACACAAACAAGACTCTGGCTTGAGCACATATCTGAGCTGGTACATCTTCAAAAACCTTTAAAAAAGAAAAAAAAGAAAAAAAAATGGTGCTGTGGACTGATGAGTCTGTCTGATCTCTTTATCATGAGACCTGTGTGTGTGGGAATGTCATCTTTCACCCGCTGCCAGATGGACAGAGAAGTCTTACCTCTTCAAATAACAGCCTCCCACCCCTGTCCTCAATCACTCCATCTGTCCGAGGCTCTCTTTTCTTCCTCTCTCTCCCCTGGCTCACATGCTGTCATACTAAACAGACTGCTGTGCTGACTCACTCACTCGATGAGCTCATTAATCAAGCTCTGTCAATCCCAAACCACATGCGTTTTAATCACACAGAGGTAGACACTGACGTGACAGCACATTTCCTTCTTCGATTTGCCTCAACATCCAGAAATAAAAGGCTCTAGGCTCTTCAGGCCAAGCACAAAGAAGCAGCTCACTTAGATCATGCCTACATTAGCATCTCTCTCGCTCTCTCTCCCCCCAGCTCTTTACCTCTCACCAGTCAAACAATACGCTGCATACAAAAACATTAGACAGAACAAAGACACAATAAAAAGTGTAAAAATAAAGGGGAAAATATAAGAGTAATAGAAGACAGAAAGAAAAAGAAAGAAACAAACGCTAACCTCATACTGGTCTCCAGCACAGAGGCGCGCAAAGCCAGCCAGACCTGCAACAGTGACCAACATCATGAAGCTTATGGATGTGACTTAAATGTGCAAATTTTGAATGTACATTATTGAAAGAAAAATTAAATGACTCATTAAGTAGGAACACACACAAAAGGATAAGCAGCTATCCTCCAACAACAAAAAACAAAACTCTAAAGCGTCATACCTTTCATTTTGATGTGGAACTCTCCGAGCTGGTTTTCTATCTCGTTCTCCAGCATGCACATGTTCTGTAGAGGCACGTTTACAGATAGAGAGTTAAAATAGATTTAAAAAATAAAAGTAAACATGGAAATACAGAGATAAAAGAAGCCTAGTAAAGGTTTTTAAACTGCTCCCTATATTCAAAAGTTAATTATTGGTCATCTTTCCCCTTTACTATTATATACTTATAAATTATTTATTATGATTATTATTATTATTATTATTATGAATAATATTTACTATTAAAACTTTAAATAATGTTGAAATATTTCAAACCAAGAAATTAAACATCTTATAAATATTATAATAATATAATATAAATTAATTCCGTCTTTATTTATTTTATTTTATTTATTTTCTGCACTATTTCAAGGTCCCTATTTAAATGTAAGCAAATGTATGATATTGACAATGTTAACTGCTTTGCAGAAAAGGTCAGATTTTCCTCTTCTATCCACAGATGGATTTGATCTAAAGTAGGTCAGGTTTATGCCCAAACTTCTGGAGTCCACACCAGCTCTTGTGCACATTGTCATTAAAGCAAAAGGACATACTAAATAGTTAAGAAACTCTTCCTGTGAATATTTCAAAGCATTTACTTTTTACTCAGGATGTGGGCAGTAATATGATGGATAATAAATCAGAAAAATAATTAGCAGAAGACTACTATTGCTTTCAATACTGTTGGTATATAAAGCCCTTCTCCTGTCACGGTCATAACTGAGGACACTGAGGTCCAAGCCTCAGTGTAATCAACAGTTATGATCAATTCTCAACTGACTTCAGAGCAGTTGATATTACTTTACTGGCATTATGAGAGATGCCCTGATACCCTTCCCATTTATAGTTTAGCACAAATGTATCAGTGGAAAGGCTCCAGAATCAGGGACTCACTGACCAAATATTATTTGGGTTTTTCACAGTGTGTGTGTTGCAGGTAAGAGTGTATTAGGTACACTGTGTTGGCAGGCTTTTTACAAATTGCTGCGAGGTTGAGAAACGATCCAAAATTACAAAACTAAAAATATCCAGCCAACAGCAGTGTTGTGGACATCCCTGCTGAAGGCTAGAGGATGATTAATACACACTGTGCTCTGGAAAAAAGAGTTATAACCTCTAACTGCAGACCTACAAAGTAAAGGCAGTTTTGTCTGTGGTAGTGGGAGTTACATGTCACTGTCACTGCGGTGCTAAGGACAGCCCACCACCCAAGTAACAGTTAGCCAGAAGTGGACTAATGATGGTCCCTTTTCACTTACTGCTGCAGAGAAGAAGGCTGATGAACCGTACATAACTACAGGCAGGCTACGCTGAATGATAGTGTACATAAAATATTCACTATATTCAATTTGATTCACATTAATGCTCATGTGGTCATGAGGGAGAACTTTATCGATTCTAACCAAACCACAGCTAGACCAGACTATACTTGACAAAATCCTCTACATTACATTATTAATGACAGAATTTTACACTGCCTCAACCTCTATGTTATGACTTGTACGCCACTCACCTCTGTGTATTCTTTGAAGCCTTTGTTGGCCTCTGACAGACTCTCTCTAGCTTCTCGGCTACCTGGTGAAGCCGTGTACGCCTTTACCATCTTATTGGCTCCATCCCTCAGTCTTCGCTGCATACAGTACGCTTCATACAGCTCGTCAATCTGCAAACATTCCAACACAACGAATACAGATTGGCACCAGCAGCTGTGTGTGTGGATTTATAGAGCCTTACAGATGTATCTAGAAAATTAACACTGCTATTGTAGTGACGAATTACTTAAGGACAAGAACAGTCCTGATAAAAAGATAAAAAAGTTAAAATTACACAAAACTTTGCTTAACAACTATTTAGTTGTTGTTGATCTTTCAGCTTGCTCCCTACGTGTGAGGGGTCGCCACAGCAGACCAACTGGTCTGCACAACAACTTTTTTATGCCAGATGCCCTTCCTGACGAAACCCTCCCATTTTAATCCAGGCTTGGATTCGGCTGGAGTGGCTGGGGTTTGGGCACTGGCTAGGAATTGAACCCTTCCGCATGGCAGGCGAGAAACCTACCACTGAGCCACCAGCGCCCTCTTAAATGTTAGCCATATACTGTATATGCTATAAATCTTCAAATATATATAAAAAAAATTTTTAACCAACTATCTAGATAATTTGATTCTGCTACTGATTTTTAGACATTTAGACACTAATGTCAAAATCTCTCCCATAATGTATATTTGTATACCAGATGGAAAAACAGACTGTTGAGAGAGCTGATTAGCAGATTCCTTGCATGTATGTTATTTTACTGAGAATAAAACAATGAATGTTTTTAGCCAATATTACAACTATATTTACTATTCCAATTAAAGATAATATTATCTGTACAGCACTCTGTGCAGAGATTGTTTCTAATGTCACATCCTTAACTTTTGAATACTGATCTGTTTTTAAAACAGGTCACATGACCAGAGTGATGCTATGCTATGTTGTGCAGACATTGAAACACTTCAGCCAATCTGAATAAATATACAGTATATATACACAGAAAATGAATCACATGCAGATCACTGACCCTTAAACAGATCTGCTCACCAACATCTTTATACCAAAAAATTAAAAAAAAAAATGACAGCCTGTCAATCTATGCATCTGAATGCATGTTACCAAAAAGGTAAGTTTTTTCCTCTAACATATCCAACCCTTTTACAGTCATCCTCTTTGTTCTGTTGAATATTTCAAATCAATTCAAGGAAAAATCTGATCACCAAATCAAGCTTAAAAAGGCAGTTACAATGAAAATGTAGCATTAAAAGAGTGAATACTGTCTACCTCTGGAAGTAATCTGATTTGATTTTATTAGGCCCAGTGATGAGCGAGTGAACACACGCAGAATTAACAAGTAATTGCAATGCAGTGAGTAAATAGCTGGTGATTACCCTGATTAAAGCACAAAAATATCCACAGATCCTCGCACCACCTCTCTCAAATGCACACACAAACATAAATACAATCTGTATTTATTTTCGTTAGGCCTTAATTACTCTATCAATTTTACTATCCCAGATTATACATAATTAATGCTTTATTGATCTGTCTGCAATGCCTTTGGCAAACACACCAAAACACAAGGCAGTGACACAAACAGGAAATTCCTCATACAGTCAGCACAAACAATATAGTGACCAAAGCACTAACTCTAGTTGATCTGGATGTACTTTATAGGTCAGGCATGAAGTGTGTGCTTTGCTGATCAAGGAGATGTGTGTCCTAGTAAGATTACTTCACTGAGAGCAATAAGAGTCTTATCCTTATCTCTCAATTCACCGGTTTTACACAGTACGCAGAACAGTTCCCACAGTTCATGGCAGAAGTGTGTGTGTGTGTGTGTGTTTTTGGTCACATGGAGCCTTTCTTCAGCCTACAATTTTTATTGAGAGGGTGAGGTAGCAGCCTTTCAGTCTCCTCTTCGTTTAGGACAGTAAACTTTATACACACACACAGCAACTGTAATTGTAGCTTTTCTGAGATACTGTGCACTTCTAAATATTCAGAGTTTGAGAAACTAGCCATTTTTGTTGATATTAGTAAAAAGTCGCAACACAGCAAAATAGTGCAGCTGTTCTGCCGTATTAATAACTTCATAAATAAGAGCACGTGTTCGAAATTAACCTAATATGCAGTAACTTTAAGTTGTTTAAAAAGTACAACATTGGATTGTATCTTTGTTTTGTAGATTTGCGGCTTGTTGTTTATGCATCCAAGCAAGAGACAGAAAGCAGGTAGCAGAAAAAGCTTTCTTTATTGGATGCTTTATGAAGTTATAACTGAATCTAAATTTTAACAAATCACCTTTAGCTTTGTCTCGAAACTGACTAACCAGGCACGTAGATCAATGAAACTAGAAAGGTACTGAACGTATGAAACTAGAAAGGTACTGAAGACTGATTTGTCTCACCCAAATGAGGATGTGATTCTTTCTGAGCCTGGTTCCTCTCAGAGGTTCTTCCTCATATCATTTTGGAGATTTTCCTTGCCAACATCACCTCAGACTTGCCCATTAGGGATAAATGTTAGGGATTAAATAATAACTTTAAACTTTATCATTTTTCTATGTTTCTATACTTCTGTAAAGCTGTTTTGAGACAAGGTACATTGTTAAAAGCGCTTTACAAATAAAATGAATAGATTTGAACTAGGAACTTGGATAAATTACATTACAGCCTCAAACATTACAGCATTTCAGCTTTATTATGAGTGTTTCTCAAATCTAAGTCTCTAATTTGTTGTAGCTAGTACTAACACACACACCCACACACACACACACACACTCCTATCAGTCATAATCTTACACATATGCCAACAGATTTTACAGTTCATCAACTTTTCCATAAATATCTGAGTTTCCAGACCATTATTCAATCACAAATTTAAGAATATTTATCCTGTTTTCATTGTGTAAATACATAAACAGCCTGAAAGCCTCGACAGCTTAGCTTTTTTTTTTTTACACTGAGAAAAGCCGATTAGTGAGCTGTTAACAGAAAAGTCTGAAACACAAAGTCTTTTGTCAGTTTTCTTCATTCAGTGTAATGAGTTTATTTATTCGAAAAGACTTACGGATTATTCTATAATAATAATAATAATAATAATGCAGTTTTTCTACAAACGCACTTCCAAGTAGGAGATTTTGTAGAAATTCCATTCTACGAGTTCACGCCAGGAATAAAAGGTCATTAAAAAGTTACTACGTGAAGCAGTTCTGATAAGACTCTTGCATGATCGCTATTGTGAGAGGCTGAGATTAAAGACGCAGACACACTGAGAGCTTAGCAAGGGGGTGGACATGTGCAGAACCAATCCAGAAGATTGCTAGAGCTGAACACTCCCTACACACACGTACACAGAAGTTAGCAACATTTCCCATTAGGGGATATGTATGTTCAAAAAAAAAAAAAAAACCGGAAACCAGCATTTGGAACAGGCTCAATATATGGCTTTATCCCCGGGAAAGGAAAGAGCAGGAAAGGCAGTCTTTTCAGTTTTATTACCCTGAGAGACACTCACATGCAAACACTCATCATCTGGAGGTGTTTAGAGTAGCGTACTAAGTGTTCTTGTGGCGAATGCATAGTCTGGTTTATAGCATTCACAGCTGGTCTTCTCTCAAATACATACTTTAGCTAGAGAAGGGAAACTCATATCCGGCCTGTTAATATTGGATTCATTCTCATATATATACACACACACAACCACAATATTAGGTATACAGTATAACTGTGTACCTGCTCTACAATCTTATTAATACGCAGTGGATAGACTCTCCAATAAAGATGTTTCTCTCTTTCTTTTACACATCTATACTGTATAAACATACGGATGTCCTGAATATATAATATTTACTTCCAGTGGTGCCAAGCGCTCACAAACTAATAGCTCATTAAACAAAGCTGCAAGAAGAGAAGAGGAAAAGGAAGTGAGGATGAAGGCCACTTCCTGTGCACCAGATGTCTGGCTGTCCTCTGGCCTGTGAAATTAAAGTATGACTGCTCAGTGAGAGGAAGAATTCTGTTGAAGGATGACCCTTGTCTCTGACCCGTGTCTCTGTGTGTGTGTGTGTGTGTGTGTGTGTGTGACATTCATTTGCACATATACAGATATGTGTCTTTGCAAGTCTCTTCATGCTGTCCATTTCTTATCAAACATACTTCCTTATTATTTGAAATATTAGTCACATTTACATAACCACACATATACAGGCAAGAATTAGAACATTCAACTCCTTAATTTCCTCCTTGACAATTCTGGCACCCACCAGCCAGCTTCCTTTCCTACAAAAACTGCCAAGAGTCATGTAAAGCCAGCCAAATGCATTTATTCAGACAGCTGCTTATTCTGCATCCCAGTGCAGTGTAGCACCCTCCGAGGAAAATGCTGTCCGCCCTCTTCCTCATACTTAAAGAAGCTCATGATTGATCAGATGCTGTGAGTGGCATGGGAGAGGAGTATCCCAGTTCTCCCTTGGACTGTTTGCCATGGATGGCTGCAGCATCACTATGATTCAAACTTACAATCTCCAGACTATAGGACAAACACTTCTGCGCTTTTCTGCTGTGCTACTTCATTTGAGTCTGGTCAGTTAAATGTTTGACAGATTCATTCTGTTACATGCTTCAACCAAAATGTGCAGCATGATAACATAAGAAACAGACTGGGCATTGCATAAATAGCTAAAAACTTTCTATATTCTATAACATGCTTGCATGAATTTAGAAAAAGAATTGTTTCACAACAGAGCAACACAAACTACTTCTAAATACACTTAAACTACAGCACACAGTAAAAGTAAGGCATTCATTCAAACGACTGCATACATTTAAACTACCGCTTACACCAAAACTGCTGAAAACATGGAAACTAGTGAAACTACAGCATACACTGAATTACTGAACCAACTGAAACTACAGCATACATTGAAACTACTGAAGACACTGAAACTAGAGCAAACACTGAAACTACTGAATACACTGAAATTACAGCATACACAGAAACTACTGAATACATCGGAACTACTGAATACACTAAAAATACAGCATACACTGAAACTACTGAACACACTGAAACTTCTGAAACTACTGAATATACTGATCACCAAATTCAACTGAATGAACCCTAATAAACCTCACTGATCTCCTAAACAAAAAAGGGGACAAACACTCAGCTACAACTGAAGTATTTGCTGACTGGAACACTGACTCTCTGAGTAAATCTTGATCACTTGAGGCGCATGTAAAATTCGAAAGCAACTGAGTTAACAGGTGCCACGCACACACATCAGGTTTTCCATACTTCATAGCACACATTCACCATAGTTCTGTATATAAACCTTGAAACAAAGATGTAGACATGGTGTATGCGTAAACACACACATGCACATTTACACACACCCTTGACTTCTTAATTAGCTATTTCTTTACATCATCTTCCTGTATTTAGTTAGCGTAATACAGCTGTCGTATTCTAAATATACGGCATGCTTACCTTACTGAGGTGGAACTCCAGTCGTCTCATGAACCTCTCAATCACCTTGACTTGCTGCAGAAAATAGCAATTAACATTACTACTGCATAATAATGTACACCCTAAGAGACTGACAGGATGTATTTGAACTAATTCAACTAATTAAAAATTTGTGGGGGTTTTTTTTTCACAAAGAAGGTGCACTCATTTCAGAAAAGTGGTAAAAATCTGTAAATTACCATAAAACATTTCTACTACGCCAGCCGTATATATGATGTATATTGTATAGGCTATAGATAAACACATATCACATACAGTGAAGTCATCAATAATTCAAGAACTTATACTCAGTTTTAGATTCAGTACAATTAGGTATTTATTACAAATCATTACAAAGCAGGTAATTATTACATATCAGTATCAAGTATCAGTGTTTGGTCTGGTTTTGTAGCTGAGAGGGTTCAATATCCTAAACCCTAAATGAGGAATTCTTAAAATTAGTAGCAGTAAAAGATGGTGTCTCCCTCACCTTGTCCAGTTCATAAAGAAATCCCTGCAAGCAAACAAAGATCAAGAGAGAAAAATTAAATAAAAGTTTAAAATCAAATATCAACTTCCATCAGCCATATTCAAACACTCTAAAATCCTTATACTTTGTAGATATTCATCCCCTTAACTTATTTACATAAGATCACGAGCAATTTAGTCTAGCCAATGTTTCCCTTCACCAAGTAAGCAAAAAATGTTCAGAACATTTTCAGGAACTCTACACATTTATAAGTATTTTTTCACCAGATAAATCATTTTAGTTCCTGTGCTGATCCAGAGTAAGTACCAGGAACTAATAGGGTGGAGCTTGTTATGCTGAAACCTGCTGATTGACAGAGTATGCAAGTGACTTTGTGATCATGTGGCTGCTGCTGTGCACAGCTGGTTTAAAAGGCTAACATCTGAAAACATTATTATTGCATATTGTTAGGCACGGTTCTCTTACCAGACGTGAGTTCCTCTTAGATTCCTTCATCTGACGGTTCAGACTGTCCAGCTCCATCTGATGGACCTGCAGGTAAGATCTGCAAGCACAGAAATCAGCTCTTCAACACACATCAGCACATGTGCATACTTTTTACGGTGCTCTAAGCCATTAAGACTGGCTCAACTGAACTAGAATGAGATACATCAAATATTTATTGCAGTCTAAATCATTAAGACAGATCGTTTATCACCTTTTGGCTCTTTAAGTGCTGCAAACAACTCTTTATCATATCATAAGCATATTTCATACAGGAGGGCATTAATTAAAAGTACTCATATTACACTTAATCCAGATGTGGTTAATTGTACAGGTGCCTTAATATTTTCTTTATTTTTCCTTTTTTAAATTTTTATCTGTATATATATATATCTAGCTCTCTCAACCGCTGTGAGAAATCTAATTGGGTTTTTGAGGTTATGAGAACTCTTTTGTATTCTACATTCCAAGCCTTAGAAAGAAACTACTGCACACATTTGAAACATATGCCCCTAGAACTGTACATTTCCAGACACGATTGTTTTAGATGACTTGGTTTCAAATGAGATGAAGCATGTAGAGGAAAAGGTGAGTAAAGTATACAAGCTCTCCATGGTAATATCAGACTAGTCTAAACATCACTATACTGCAGACATGTTTTTGTGAATGAAACTGAAATTGGCAGTTCATATGATTTGTACTTTGCATAATTTTTACAGTGTAAACTAAAAATATCAGGTCCATTTGGAGACTATATGTTTAGATTTAACCCAATATCTACTAACAGTCTTAGAGCTCAAAAGCTTGTGTGGCTTGCACATGGTTGGAGAGAATTTTGTCAAAAAAACACCTAAAAATAAAAGATGAAAAAACTTGCCCTCAATTTCTGTGCTTATAGTTCGTGTGTTTTTCGCTAGAAGTGTTGTTCTGTGCACCAGTCATCACTATTCCCAGAAAGATTGTTGATGTCAGCTACAAGATATTTACATGATTTGAGACTTAGTGGTAAACTCTAATTCCCTATTGAGGGGTCATCTGAGTAACCAATACACATATGAAAAAGTGGCTGTAGCTCAATGACTTTTTGTGAGCATGAACCAGCTCAGCATCTGCAGGAGATCCTGGGTTGCAGCTCATCTAACCTTTTCATCCATTTTCTGAAGCGCTTATCCTACACAGGGTCATGGATTATCTGGAGTCTTTCCCAGCAGACTCAGGGCACCTAAGGCAGCCTGCATGGGGTGCTGACTCATCGTAGGGCACAATTGCACACACACACACACACACACACACACACACTACAGACAATTTAGAAATGTCAATCAGCCTACAACACATGTTTTTGGACTGGGGAAGGAAACAAGAGTACCTGAAGGAAACCCCCAAAGCACTGGGAGAACATAAACACACACAAACACACAGAGTGAAGGAAGGAATTGAATGCCCAAACAAGGAGGTGAGAGGAAAATATGCTAACCACTAAATATCAACACTGTTAAAGACATTAGACATTTTCATTTTATTTATCCGCTCTGGTCTGATTAGTGAACTTGTGACATGGCTTGTGAAAAAAAAGCTCTGAAAAAAACGTTCCATTTAAGTTCGGAAACAAAAACATCTGATTAAAGACACATGGACAGAGGAGTGGGCGTTTATTTTTCCCAGAGACTTTTGTTCAGAGTCTATAACACTAGCTCAAATAGGAAACATGAAATGGTAACTTCAAAACAAAAGATGATTATGATTAAGTGTTGAAGCCAATGTTGTGCAGTCATGTTAGCTGCTGTGTGTGTGTATACTTACTGAAGTCCTCTTTTCAGAGCTTCATACACCTCATCCAACCTTTCGGGCTGGGGCACCTTTGGAGGAGGTGACTTGGCAGAGAGGGTGAACATCCTGCTTCCTCTAGAGGGAGACTTTCTTGAACACGCTGGGGTGCGGAACACAGAGAGGCTCCTAAAAAACACACACACACACACACACACACACACTCGTTCTTGTATTCTAATACTACCCACTAATTAATACAACTATCCAAAAACTGATCTCTTTTATCCTCTTTTCTGCAGATATTCCCTTCCAGCTCACACAGATACAAGAGAGCAAAAGAGTTTCTTTATGGGAAACAAATAAACCTCTCTAACGAAATCCAAATCAACACCACTCTATAAAGCATGCTTAATAATCCACACAAGATTCCAAATTTAAATATCTGGTTACTTATACTAATAAAGTCAACACTCACAGTCCTCTGTATCTGGTGAAGCAGCAATCAAGTTACTCGTGTTTCAAATGACAAACTGAGTGTTCCTGCAGAGCTGCAGGTCTGGCTTCATGTCATTAGAAAGACCCAGCCAGATGCAGACAATTTATTTTAAACACTCTGAATTTTCATTCATTTACATTCACTCCTTATCACTTTCCAGATCATTTCCAGATACAATCCAAGCATTCATGCAGCTAGCAGTGGTAAAAATAATAATAGGGGATCTCTCTCCCTCTCTCACACTCCCAAAGAAAAGGCAACATTTCCTTTGTGTTCTAAACTAAAGTGGCAAGCTTTTGGGGGGTGAACACTTTTCTTTGGAGGAAACAGGCTGGAAGGACATCCTGTCAGCTGTGATCACTAAACAAAAATATGACCAACACCTGGAATGTGCATACAAGAGTGACTGTATTCAGTATGTTATGAGATTTTGTATCTTTTCACCTGCAGGTGTATACAGATTGATATAGCTAGATAGATCTATAATGGATTTATCCATTCATTTTCTGTACTGCTATCGCAGGGGACTTGAGTCACAAGGTTGGGGACATCCTGGACAGACACAATTGCACATATAATCACATACTATGGACAATTTAGAAATGCCAATCAGCCTACAACGCATTTTTACAACATGTCTTTGGGCAGGCAGAGGAAACTGGAGCACACAGAGGAAATCCCCAAAGCACAGGGGATAACATGGAAACTCTGCATGCCCATAAACTGGACTAAATCTAAACAATATGAGGATTTGATAATAATTATTGTAATAAATAATGCACAATGCATATTTGAGAGTTTTCCTCTTCTTTTAGATAATTCTTTTATATGTTAAGTAGTCATCAACAATCCTGTAATGCAAACACTGTATATCATGACAATGTTATATGATTTGTTTTTGTCATATTGCCCATCCATATATTAGACATTAAATGTTTATCTGTTAGTTATTAATCAGTGTTTCAGAATTCATTATTCTGACAGAAAAAACAATGGTGGACTATCTCAGGCCAGACTCATGGAGAACTGTACCACACTAAACCAATGGTGGACTAATGGTAGACTGTCCTATGCTAGATTCATGGTGGACTAATGATGGATTATTCCAGGCCAGACCCACAGTGGACTGTACCAGACCAATAGCACACAATTCTGGCCAAGACCCATGATGGAATTCCCCAGCCCAGACTCGTGGTGGACTGACCCAGACCAATAGTACACAATTCTGGCCAAGACCCATGATGGAATGCCCCAGCCCAGACTCATGGTGGACTGACCCAAACCAATAGTACACAATTCTGACTGCCAGATACTTGTTATTATAATCCCTGTCTTTTTTGATTACACATTCTTACATTCCTGATGATTGTGTGAGTTAAAGTATGGACTGACCTGTAGAGCTTGTCGTGGGAGTTGACTCCGGCAAAGGACTGGCTCCTAGTGATGGACCTGGCAAGGACTCGGCGCGTTGGCCGCGCAGACAGGGACATGGTGGACACTGATCTGGAGGGGCTCCCTGTGCATACAGAGCAAACAGGAAGAGAGAGTTAAGGCATTAGCAGTTACACTGATCAATCAATAAGTGGATACAGAGATTTTTTTTTATTAAGCGGCAACAATTGAACATGAACATGAAACAGTAATATGAAAGTTATTAAATCTTATTATGTGGTCGTTGTAAATAAAGCGGCAAAATCTGTTTTAATAAAGAAACTGAAGTAAACCTACATGACAAATGTGGACTGTTCAAAACAGAAAGTGGCTTAAAAGAATACAGAGAGCTTTCCAGAACATTGCCGAAATCACTCATCGCCTGTGATTCAATATCTTTTTTATCTACACAACTATTGTTCCATTTTTCCAAAGTTTAAAGAATTTACCACAACTGCATCAAAAATACAGAGTTTGTTACTTATACAAGAGCATTAGGACCACAAATCTTTGTGACACAGCACACAAAAAATGTTATATAAACATGTCAGTAAGTTATGCAAGTCAGACTAAAGCAGAAGATTCTCTTCCGTAAAACTGGGATGTAAACAACTGTAAGCTGCTTGACAACACTCCAATACACAGTGAGCTCTTAAGGTTGTGTTGTGTTGCTAAGTAAAGGCTTTCTGTGGTTCCTGTTCCTGTGGAGAGAGAGATTGCTGGAGAGAGCACGATGGGTCAGTACTTCCACCCTGGAAACAATGGCCCATGAGAAGCTCAGGAAGACAGCGAAGAGCTGATCTGTATAACTGTGGAACATCCTGGACACCACCCATGCAAAATCTCTTCCTTTAGCCCTGAATACTGGTGCTAACAGTGTCCAGTCTTTTCTAGTCTAGATAAACTGTCACTTGCTTCCTGATCTGTTTTGTATCTAATTAGAGGCTTGTATCTGCAGACATCTCCAAGATACCTCAGTCACACAGTCAGTCCAGAAACAACCCTCTAAACACCCAGGCCAAAGCAGAAAGGACAAAGTCATCATGGGAGACTTGAATCAGGAAAAATACCAAACCCAGACAGTCATGGACTCACCCAGTCTGGAACAATACACCAGCACAGGGGAGACAATATAAGCTCAGAAATGGCTGAGCTGATAAGCTGCGTTCCCCTGATTCATGGCGTTAAACCCATACTTCCAAGATGAAATCACCCAAATCACTCATTCTTATTTTAAATACTAATCAAGTGTATCCAGTCCTGAGTCCAATACCGATCCGGCCTTTCACACAAATACTGGTCCAATAACTTTAGCATTGATCATCAATTCCTAACAGCTAATTGTAACAGAGTTTTATTTTATGACAAGGTCCTATGACGTGACCCCCATGTCCGACCTTGAACTTGGTACAGCAAAGATGTACACACCATCCTAGCCAAATAATCAGCATTTATTTCATCCCTATTTCCCCCCACACACAATGCCTCATCTGTGACCGTGCCATATTTAACACAACAGCCTTAGTCATCCATCCCTACTACTGCTGAGACAGAGAAGAGGAGCTTAGCCACAAACACAAAGAAATCATTAGCATGTCTTTGGTTCAATGTTACAATTGGTTCCAACACAGACAAAAAGGAACCTTTACTAGACGGCGCATGTGCAGGAGTGACTTATACAGTGCGCTTTTCCCTCCCACCATTTTTGTGACAATATTTGCAGTTCTTGACAGCCGGTCACCAGGCCCTTAATTTCAGTGTTAGAGTATTTGAATTTTCAGAGAATTTCACATTCCAACAGGCATTAATAGTGCCATGCCTTTTTCTGTTACTGAATCTCACTGATTTCTGAGACACACAGCACATGACAAAGGTGCAAAACCATTATAATGCAACACATAGTGCATGTATGTTAAAAGGCAGCCATTTGGCTTCAGTCTATGTTTAAAACAATATACCCCAATTTTATGCCCCAAGTGCCTTGAGACAGACTCCCTGTGACCCTGCATAGGATAAGCACTAGTAACATAGAATATAAAAATAATTAATGAAAGGAATTTGACAGACTGGTTCTACACAGAATACAGCTTTCAGTTTAAAAATGGATGTAGGCCTAAACTAGAACTGAAGGGTGTTTTCAGCTGACTCATAATGAGATTGGAGTGTTTTATTGTCATTTGAACCATGTGGATGTGTAGAGTAGAACAAAATCGCGTTCTTCAAGGCTGTGATTCAACATTACAGAAGATCCTGACATCTGCTTAGTCTTATTAAGTCACTGCATTGTTTCAGCTCAGTACTGCTTTTCCCAGTAGATATAAGAAGTTCATTGGAAACACAGGCACATTACTGCCCTCAAGAGGGAAATCAACATTTGCTTCATTTGCCACCTTGTGATCTTATACACAAACGGAGCCGCTGCTATAAACTCAGCTTAAGGCACTAGTATCAGATGAGTTTACACTTTTCTGACTACATCTTCAGAATTGTTGTTTTTCAGCTTTTCAAGCATATGGATACCACGGCAAAAAAAACTTTTAGAACAATATGTAGTCATTATATTGTCTTTAAAGACTGCTCAAGAGTTTTGTGTGAAACGTTGGAGTGTTTCCCGATGAGCTATGGGAAATGTCTGGCCTTGAGCATCTGCCATGTCAGTCAAAAATGGCCTTTTTCTGTTAAGAAGGCAGTTCTAGGCCATGTTTACTGATGAAATGTGCTGCATTTCAACAAAGCTAGAGGTCTGCTTTAATTACCCTATATATTACTTCTTAACCTTTCTGAACTTAGAAATCAGAAGGGTCAAAAAGTAATATATTAGGTGATTAAAGTTCTGCAGTCATGAAATATTTATGTTTATGGAAGAAGACAGAAGAACATGAACAAGTTTATGATGTTTACTGCTTAAGACTGCTTCCTTTTTTATTTTGGAATGCTATGTAGAGGGCAATAGCTGAGCTTTAAGGCCGTTAGGGCATAACCGCAGTGCTAACCTTGGTCAGATCAACAGGAAATGAAGCAGTTCAAGCATGAAGCAGATTTCTTTACTTAATGGGGGTTATTCTACTCTATAATATAAGCACTAAAGAAATACAAGTATTTCCAGCTGACTAATGACAGATCATTTGGGGACCGTGTCTTCAGTTCCAAGCCATTTTACTCCTGCTGTTGAACATATTACAAAAACAGAACAAGTACAAAAGTTAACCATTGCTAGAAAAATCTAATGTTCTTTTGTATTTGTGTTTGTATATAGTCTCTCACTGATAAAGCTCTTTTGGAAGAACTGTTTGCAACTTTAAAAACACTGCAAGCAACTTCTAAAGGAAGGTCAGAAATTCACCTTAAAATGAAATAACAAATATGTACACCTTTACCTGGATCAGCCGCCTCTTGCTTGTTCCTACTTAAACAAGCCAAGCGACACATCTTTGGCTTGTCATCGTCAGCCGATGCTTAAACCTGTGGCTTTCCACCCTCCTACTGTGAAAAAATCCCAGAAGCTTCCATAGGGGTAAAAACATGCCTCATGTTCCAAACCCTGAGCTCCTGTCTGGCTGCCTGCCTGACAAGGAAAGACACTCTGGGCACAAACTCAGGATTTGATGAGAATCATTGCTGATGGTGTGAATATGAGAATTTGCCCATGACGTTCCATTGGCTACTATAATAACTGAGGCTTGACTGTGAAATTTAGAATCCTGTGTGTCAGGATGTTTATATTGTTCTGACTGTGTGGCCTTTTTCCAGGAGTGTTCCAGAACAACAAAGCGAATGGGGGCCACCCAATGCCCAATAACACAACTCACAGGAACTGGACACATGTTAACCCATAGAGAAACACTATGTACACTCTCCTGCCAAGCTGTCTTGTGACGTTTGTTCAACGTGATAGCTCAATTCCTTACAAATGTCCCTGTCTTACTCAGTATCAGGGATCATAACACTACTTTTGCCTAATTGCTGACTGAGCAATGTTTTACACAACCACATGACCAGTGAATCAGCCTTCTTTCACTTGTGGTAATGCACTAGAATGATGCTCTTTAATCCCATGAACATTCAAGACTTACAGGAACATTTCTCCCATTCAGTCTATGCTTTTTCTCTTGAGAGTTGTTGGCCTGACAAATCCAGAATATTACCATCTATAAACTTGTATACATGGTTTTCCAAGGATCTATTAAATAATTAAGGGTTGTTACCTCCTGAAAAGGATTATTTGGGGAAAACAGCAAATACACTTTTGTAGTATTCTACATAGAATCTTTAAGAGTTTCTGCAGACAGAAACCAAAGATCCTTTACTAGTCTGAAGTTTTCTAACAGCATAATAATGTAAACAAACAGCTCAGACAGACAGACAAACAAACAGACAGACCAATGGCTAGTTTATAATAGCACAACTATGCTATATCTGCTATGTGTTTATGATCACTGTTATCCCCGCTGGATATAATTAGCCTGCAAGTCCTCATTTTCATCTAAAACATTCATCACACTATGCTTAAAACAAACATAAAAACAGAACTCACCTAAAGAACTCTATATTGTCATATACAAATGAATACAAATTATATTTATACTTTAGGGCTATGATGTCAGTCTTTTAACAGAAAGAAATCCTATTTTTTAAACTTTAAAAAAGGATTGGCGTTTCCATCATCAGTCACTGCTTTTTCCTGATGGATGCAGAGTTTATTCCAGGAACACTGGGTGTGAGGCAGACATTCGCCCTGGATGGGAAGTCATTTCAGCTCAGGGCTTCATTCACACACACACACACACTTAAATTTCAGAGGAAATGTAGAGGCACCAGTTTACTTACTGGAATGTTTTAGGGAACGTGATGAGATTCACATTTACAGTGTTTGGCAGACTTATCTAGAGCGACTTACAGCTATCTCATTTATACAACTGAGCAGCTGAGTGTTAAGGGCCTGGCTCAAGGGCCCAGAAGTGGTAGCTCGGTGGTGCTGGGATTTCAAGTCCAACCACTAAGCTAGCACTCGTTGATAAGACATTAAATACTTCTCACAGACAGTAGCCCAGGATCAAAATGAGGACTCTAGGTATGTGATAGCTCAGTGGTTAAGGCGCTGAGTTTGTGACTTGTGAGTTTGAAGGTTGTGAGTTCGAATCCCAGGTCCACCAAGCTGCCAATGCTGGGCTTAACCCTCAGTTGCTCAGATAAAAAATGTAAGTCACCCTGGATGAGGGCATTTGCCAAATGCTATATATGTAAATGGAGCTCTGAGGAGGAAATTCTGCACACTGGTTTAACAGCCTGCTCTCAGTAAAAAGAACAAAACTGTGTGGTGGCTCAGTGTTCATGCTTTTGGTCTACTGGTTGTGAGTTTGGAATATCAGTACCAACAAGCCGCCACTGTTGGGTCCTTGAATAAAGACACTTAACCCTCATCTGCTCGGAAACAGGACATGGAAACATCCAGAGCACTGAAATACAATACAAGTGACAACACAACAATGACAGAATCAAACATCTCGCTTTGTAAACAACACACCCAGATAGTGCTGTAGTAACCAAAATCACCAAAAGTATCATCTAACCTTATCTGCTCAGATCAAATGTATGTCACTTTTGACAAATGTGTCTTCCAGAATAAGTAAATGTAAACTATCGATAATGTATTTGACTTCGTTCTACAGTGAGGCTTCTTCTAGAACCAAGAGTGATCCTTCATCACTTCACTCAGCACTACCTCCAGAAACTTGTCTATAATACTGATGTAAAAATATAAAACGTTGAATTGGTTGAACTACATTAATGCACATACAAAGAAAAACAATAATTTCTGTATAAACCATTACCCAGTTTTCAGACGTACAATTTTTTTCCCCACCTTTTTTTCCCCACAAAAACAATGCATGTGTGTGTCTCTCAGGCATTTTTTTGCCTATGTTTTTGTAGAAAAAAAAGACTTCATGTGTATTTGATAAAATGAGGGCTGAGATAGTATGCCTCTGACAACATGCTGACAAATGGACAGCTTTTTTTTTAACCGAGGCCAGGCTCACTCCACATTCCATTCATATTCCAGATAAGCTGGTTGTTGTGCCCAGAGCATGTAATAACACTTAAAGCACTCAGATCACAAGAAGCAAGGAAGACAAGGGCAAGGTTTTATCCAAAATCAACAGCATGCTAACAGACATGTTAAGATACTCAGAATCATCCAGAAACACAGAAGCATCATGTTCACAAGAGCTCCATCAATCACAGTAATAATCATAAACACTGTGTAGCTACTGGTTGACAAACTGAACAAAAATTTACAGTTAAAGAGCAATTTGCTGTTTGTCAACAAACAATATTAGTTTATGAATTAAAAAAAAAAAAAAAAAGAAAAAAAAAAAAGAAGAATGTAGTTTACTATAATAGTAAACTAAATGCATGTTATTGACCAGGACCTCAAGATCATGCTCATTTGCTTATTTCCTTTTACTAACATGGTAACTTTTTTTTTCCTTTTTTTCCCTTCCCACCCAAAATATCCTTCCTTCCATTATTCCATTTCATGCCTGTATCCTCTTCTGGTGCCTGGTCACTCTTAAGCAAGAGGAGACCTCAACACATTTCTGTCTGTCAAATTCCAAAAACCTGCTATGTTAATAATTTCTTATGTTGAAGCAGCGACCCTTAGCTCTAATGAGTGCTCTTAGAGCCCCTGCAAACACAAGGCTTTGGTAAACCTGACCTGTGTGCCTGAGGACATGTTCTGTCCTTGCTGACCTCTTGCTCTGTTTAGGCTAGTCCACCCTGAGGTGTCAGACTGAGCTGAAGAATTCATGCATATACACCCAGGGGTCCTCTCTCGCCTGCTGAGAACCCAATGGGATCTCCAGCACAGAACATTAATTCTGTGACCAAACAGCAAAAACAATTTCACACAGACATGGACATGGACAAAATGGTATCTGCTACTAAGTGTGATTAACTGCCTCAATATCAATAGCTTATTGGTCTCTACCCCACTTACCACCCCCTCAACCCCCAACACCTCCCCCTTTCTTTCCTCTATTTGATATTTAGCATAAAGTATTTTAGGAACTCAAAATGGGGAAACCGATTGCTACAAATAATGACTGACCACATCAGAATCAAACATTTTGCCTCATAAACAACAGTACCCAAACTGTGCAGGGGTAAGTAAACTAATAACAGACCGGTCAAAGCCACAACACAAACACACAAATGACCAAAATCAATCATCATCTCCACAGAGACCATCTTAAATAAATAAATAAATAAATAAATAAACAAACAAACAAATTTCCTGTCATGACCAACAGGAACCCAGTCAGCCACAAACTTCTCTCAGATCCAGCTGAGTTCAAAAGTACCTCCATATCCATTGTACATGTTTGTCAGCATTCGATTACTTTACACCAAAGGAGAACGGTTCTTCAGGCTGTTTCCCAATAATCTCAGCAATCACTTTCAGACAGAAATCAGTGTCCTGTTCTGCTGTTTCATCCTCTCCTCTGATACTGAAAGCTTTGAGAGAGAAAAGACAGAAAGACCGAAAAAGAGGCTATTCCAGGAAAAGGGAAGGCTCCCTCTCTTTCTCTCCACCTCCTCCTCCCTCTGTTTCCTGTATGCTTCCACATCTGACATCACGCTCTTCCTGCCTCTCCCTCTCCCAGCAAAAGTCCCCACACCATGTCCCCTGATAAACGCCCTCTTCTGAGTATCAGAAATGAGACACCGCATCGAGTTGTGGAACAATTTCATTTAGACAAGGAAGTCTTGTACCGAAAAGTCTGGCAAGAAGAATGAGTCAGATGTAAAATGACAATGTGAAGATCACTTACTCAAGATTAAAGAACAGCATGATATCAGTCCAAACATTTAAAGAAACATTTCAACAGAGCTAAAAGCCATAATAAGCTGCAATGAGTCATGGATACTAAGACAAAGTTTAGATTTATCATTATCTCATCCTCCCACTTCAGTCAAATGTATTCATATACATGTGGTAAAAAGACATTAAGTTTACTACAGGTAGTTATAACATACAGAGGCTAAACTCCATTATGCTCCTGTATCAAAGCCAGACTTCAGTGATACATTTACATTTAGATAAGGAAGGGCAATATAACGATTAGAGCCGTTACAACCATGAGAATTTACCTGATGATTAACAGCCTTACACACAATGTTGATTTATGATTAAATGATCTGTTGACTTTAAAGTACAGCCATATAGCAGGTTTCTAAACAAGTAAATGAATTTTATCTGCTGATCCAAAGTGGTACATTACAAACGAAACCATTTCACAATTTAAATATATAAAAGCTATGACTAGATTGCACAGAGATGTTCAGTGATAAGCAGAGTAACACTGGGAATGTATAAATGAAAAATATATTTAAATGAATCACCAAACTAATAACATACTAATTATATGCTAAAATATATATAGCCATGTTTACAGTGACTCACAAAAGACAACAACAGACCAAAAAACTCAATAACCAAACCCAAAAACACAACAGCTCATGTGTAAACATGAGAGCAGTTACTCAAAACCTAGCATTTTTAGAGTTTTATTTGTTTGTTTTTGACTTTCTGATTTGCTTTTTATTTTGTTTGTTATTGCATTTTGCACATGTGGGCCATGGTACATGACTTCGTCATTTCCAATTTTTAGAGAGACAACAGCTAATTGACCACAACACAAATGTAGCTAGGTCAACAAAATATTATGGTGTAACATGATACAACACAAAGTATTCAACCAGACAAACTTGATCAAACCAGTAAACCATCAATTTTTATTACCATAAATTTTCTACAGATGACTAATGATGAAATAATTATGAGACGAAAATATATTTATACTATTTTAAATTTATGAGCAAGCGTTTAAAAGCACACACACACACACATTTAATAATAAATACATACAGTATATTAACAATGTTGAGTTGTGTTCAGCATTTATGTTGTGTTACATTAGGGTCAGTATTTGTACTGATTATAAATATTAAATCTTACTAAAGGCTACAGGTGATGGTAGAGCTATATTTATACAGCTATAAAGTATATCTATGAAGATTTCAGCAGTGAGTCGTTTTTTAATTCATGAGATAAATGGAGGTTTTGCACATTTAGCAAAAAAGTGGTTGAAAACTATGACTGAAAACATCCTTGTGGACGCACATGTTGGTCAGGCCTGGGGGAAAAGACAGGCTTGTGTATTTGTATATGTATAACTTAAGTTTCAGCTTGTTACTTAAGTCTGTTGTTTGCGCTGGATGGACTTGCAGATGGAATTATGTGAAGCTGAGTGAGAGACACCAGAGTCTTTAATTAGAGCATTCTTTACAATACTACACTTTACTCAATTCTTTACAAAAGATGGTTATCAGGATTCACTAAGTGACTCTCAGGAAGTCATCATGACATCAAACACAACAAATGCCAGTAATGCAGTGCTGTTATTACAACTTGACAGATACTACTGTGTGTGTGTGTGTGTGTGTATGTGTGTGTACGTACACATAAGAGAAGGAGCTACAAATGTGTAATAGTTACTGTTGTGTGTTAAGGGCAGCAAAACACAATTCCAGTAGCTAGAACTGATTCAGTGGTGCATCTGTTTATGACAGTGTGATGACAGTATGATGTTTATGTATAGCCAAAATAGGATGCATTACTTCACAGACCATAATGACTAAAATGGGACCAGAGCCGTCATATTACTCCAGGGCAGAGGAAGCACTTCTGATTATAACCTCTTAAAAATTAGTCTGGAGATGTAGGTGTGTGTCTGAGCTAAACCATGCTCTTAAAGTGATCATCAGCCAAGCTGCTACTTACCTATAGAGAGAAAACAGATCCTCATGGATTGTTTTTGGTTTGTAATGTTACTTGGTTTGATTTTCGGTTTTTGTAATATTTTGGGTGTTCTGCACAGTTTAACACATTGCCCGCATTAAAAAACAGCTGAGCATACATTTGAGCATACATCATGTTTCTGCTGGTCTTTCCTCTGACACTCATTTCTCATTCTGCATATCATTGTAGTCAGCTGACATCAAAAATGCTGTCTGTGCAGCATGCATGTTGGGTTCACTTACTGTCTGCAGAAAGACTCTAACTGACCCACAGCATCTCTGTGTGAATGTATGACAGGTGACCCACTGGCCAACATATGGTTTCATGACAGGAATTTGGTAGCAAACAATTTTTTTCCTTTCACCTGCATATTAATTTACTGAATGAGATTTAGTTATAGCTACAGACACAAAGCAGAAAGCAAATAGTCAAAGCAGAGATTTCAAAACAGCTGGAAACCAGTAATCATGAAAAATCTTTCATCAATTCTTGAAAGACTTCTCAAGTGGATTTATAGCCAAGAACTAAAAAGAACAATTTACATCATGACTAAGATTACTTTTGTACAGCACATACAATCCAGTGCTGGAATTTCTGCACCATCCTCTTGTTTTCTCTTTCTTTCTTTCTTTCTTAACGCCATGCCAGCTTCAATGGCTATATTCATGGCGAGAGTCAGTTTTTGTTATTCAATATTAAAACTATATAAGATGTTTAAGATTAACTTTTTTTTAGGAACTCTAAAACCGAAGATGGGTTTACTTGTTTAAAAACTTTTTCAGAAGTGTCAACAGAATAAAACAGTTTCCTTCCAGGGGTAAAAGTATTACATTCGAATAGAATACGTTTGATGGACAGAAGGGTTTTACATGATGGACACTGTGGTGGATTTTCTCTTGATAGTAAAAATTGGTGTGTAGATTTTGTCCTATTCTGCATCCTGTATATACGACTTGAACCCAACAGTTATTAAAAGGAAATTAATGTTTTGTTCCAATGTTTGGATTTATTTTGTGCAGTTTATTATTTAAACATTGGTTCTATTCTGATTGCCATTTATTTTTGATGTATACATTTAAAATTGGTTTCAGATCTGTGAAAGGTATAGAGCATTTGCTTGGTATTTTAGTTAATGCTTCTTTGGCAGTTTTGTCTGCTTGCTCATTACCTGGGATTCCTGAGTGTCCAGGTATCCAACAGAAGATTGTTAAATTTTTTTTATTCTAAAAATGACAGCTTGATTAAGCCTCTGGTTTTGGATGAAAAATAGCATCAAATTAAATCTAGTCTAGCCCTTCAGCCATAATGATCATTTCTACTCTGGCTAACTACTTTTGCTAAGAGTTGGGACATCTCTGCTGGAGCTGGTCTAATCAGGGAGCTCAGAAATCTAGATTTCATGCCTGTGCAATTAAAAATGCCTCCAGCCCTACACACACTTTCCTTTGTAAAGCACTGTAACAGGAGACAAGCAACAGTATTTAAGATCACGTAAGGCAACACTGTGATAGCTACTGACTAGAGTGACACACTGTTATCACATTGTTTTTAATATGAGGCTTTTCTGGGTTCTCTCTCACTGTAACCCTACTATTTCTGGCTAATTGAAATGCGGGCCAGAAAAAATGATCACTAGGATGTTCACTGTTGCTGTGTCTTAGAAGAAAACAAAAGCACATTTGGAGTTACTGAGCTGTGTGACCAGGGTTGTTTTTATGCAATATGGGGAACTTGAGCTAAATTTTAAACAAGTCTGCACACTTGTAGAACACTCAGTGTTAGAACACTGAATTGGCTTAAAGAAAAAGACTTGGAGAAAGACTTCCTTTACCCAGTAGCCAAAATTTCTAGACTAGTTTGTGCTCTTCTGAGATCTGGCAACTTCTGCACACCAGTGACTGCTTGGCCAGAGTGCTAATGTTTAATCCCACATGTGCCATTTCAATGCACAGCTTTTGTTTTATTATGTGCTGCTAAGAGTCTGAGAGAATGGCTCACAAAAACACTGGGTTTATTTCTTGTAACATTGACTGTTTTAATATAAATAAATAAAAAATATTTATTATATTGTGACTGTGTTTGTTGCACATGGCAGATGATATTTTAAGGACACACATTACATGTCAGTTACACCTCTGCTGCCAAACAAACACAGATGCTCACGTGCAAACCTGCATCTTAAACTTCTATTTCAGATAACATTGAAACAGCTGCTGTGGGCACACTAGCAACAAAGCCCTGGCTCATGCAGTACCATCATGCTCTTTACTCTGTGTGTCACAGTCCATTAACAGACAAAACAAACCATCTGTGTGTGGCAGAGTTTGGCTGGCAGTTTGACCTGAACGACAAACACAGCCTCATTCTCATTCACTTCCCCACAGGTACAAAATGTACAGCTACTAATAAATATTAAAGTCTGCTGTATTATGAGACAGAATGCTGGTTTAATGTATAAACAGCTGGGTGAGACATTAGCAGTGCTGTAGTACATGAGATGTGACATATTAAAAATAATGCAGCTGTGCAGAGATCATTCACCCTGAGTCAGTGAGTTCTACACATTTCTATTTCATATTCTACATTACAGTGATTAAAGTGTAAAAAAAAAAACCCACATATAAAGGGCTGCTGAGAGCCAAGAGAACAAAACATGCTTTCAGGGTGGAAGAGGATGGAATAAGGGTGTGTCTCAATCCGCTCCATGGTTTAGTATCCAGGGCACTGATCAGAGAGTCGGCCATTTTAAGGGCCTCAATCTCAAATACTTTTCAGTGCACTGGAACATCCGCTCCCTTAAATCCACTGCAAAAATGTTCACATAAGGAGCTTGTTATCTTTATTGATGCTCTCAAATAATTAGTGATTTTGAACTTTATTTGATGTTCTATAGTAGTTCTATGCTTGGATTGAGTCTGGTTACTTTCAAGTGTTTAACCATCCACTAGCAAGTATTTTTCATAATGAAAAAACATTTGGTCCTGCCTGTTGTTGAAAAAGCCCACATTTTGTTACACAAGTATGTAGTCAAGTCACCAGAAAACAGTTATCAGTGTCCCAGCTCATGCACATGATGTAATGATTCATGCCCTTGGGAGCTGATTAAAGACACACCCACACTCACCCCTGTCAATAAAAGAGAGCCTTGCCAATTGAGTTCAGAAAAGTTTTAAAAAGGTTTGTGGGAGATCACTGCTATGTGACTTACTGCAGATGTGTTAGCAATTTGCCGGAAAAGAGGTAAGAAAATGACTCCGGCTTTGTACACCATCAGATCTTCTCCATCATCAAGACTCTCGTTATTCCCTTTACTGTTCTCCATATTTAGCTCCTTCACTGAGCTCATCTTGGATTTGTTTAGATTCACTGGGGGTGTGTTGTAGTTCAAACACTACTGGCTTCTGGGCAAGCCAATATGCCATTACTCAAATTTCCGGCTTCAGAAGGAAACACGTCAACACATGGAATCAAATCAAAGGGATTTCTCTGGGACTTTAACCTGATGAGCCCAGAGTAAAAACATCACTCTGTATTAATATAGAGAATTTTTAGCTCTTTGAGGAAACCCAGTTTTTTTCTTCCATGGAACTGGACTACGTTCAACTGCGATAAGATTCCTGCAATTCATTAAAAGGGCTGAAAGCACTAAGTGAAACCGTCTTTTGTGAAGGAAAATTTTTGGTAACACCCCTACACACGTGGAAGGAAAATCCGAAGGCGTAAAGACGAAGGCAGCACATTTGACCAGCTGCTGCTGATGAAGTGATAGAGTACCAAAGATTATGCCTCGAGGACAAACAAAGGGGCATGTTGGGGGTTTTAGAGACATCACCAGAGGGATTCTTATCTGTGCAGCCACAGCTGTATTATTGCTAGGGAAAAGGACCACCTGGGAGTCAGGCGTCAGACTGCACCTGAGTCACTAGCCCATGTGCTCACTCGCTTCATCCTCATCTCACCTATTCATTCACACCTTCCCTTTCCTCTAATCCGTCTCTGCTCCGCACAATGACTAATTCAGCTTTTCTGGAAAATTTACTTTTTTTCCTTTGTTTCTTCCATTTAAAAAAAAACAACCTTTGAAGCAACAAACAAGCCCCAGATTTATGCTTAACACAAGACCTGCAGCCATCCTAGCACTGACAAGTCTTTCCCATTTAGCAAGGCCTTGTGTTCGACTACAGCATCACAAACACACAAACACAACACTGCAGGATCACAAAGCACAAACTACCACTTGTAGCAATATAACTGACCAATGTTAGAATGCTAGCTAGAAGTTGTGGACTAACTGGAAGTATAAGACATTTCCCAGTCGATAGCAAAAGACACCAAACACATGTATGAGATGCCACTAGCTTTAGCATAATGTTCTTGTTGGAATTTTCAGATAAAGTCATGCATAAGTCTGTGACTTGGGAGACACCTATAGTTCTTTCAAGATCATTAGAGCTGCATCCCAAACTGTACACATGTACTAAATAAACACTGCACTAATGGTATGATTGCTATTTAGGCATCCTACATAGTGTGTAGAAAGTGGTTTAGGATGCAGCTCTAAATTCCTGCTAAAAATGTATTATTTGTATCTCACAGTAGTGAAGGATGCAGCACAACCTGTGATACAAAACATCCTGCAAGTAACTTATTCAAGTAATGGTATTATACAGTATATATCTAGAGAGAGAGAGAGAGAGAGAGAGAAATGACCAATGCTAAGTTAAAAAATATAAAAGCAGGGTGACTCATTACAGCAGTAGTCTATGGTGCGGATTTTATTGGGAACAGGTGTTGTGGTTAGTCGTGGCTGCGCCCTCATTTACTTACAGCACATTTATCCTACTACACATTACAGGAAGTGACAACTGGCTTGCTAATAAACAAGATTATCCTACTGCTGGCACACACAGACACACACCCACAAATAACATGGCATTATTGTTCGAGTACATGCCCACCTCTTGAGCACTTTACTTTTCAGCATGCTTTTCAGTAAGTGCCTCATGCTTTTTCTTCATAAAAGGCACATAGCTCCCATAACCCACATGCCAGTCCTGCTTCACGTGTTCCTGCACACCTGCAGGCCTCAGATTACAACACAACAATCTACTGTATGAGACAAACACGTGAAGCAAGTGCTGCCAGTCACAGTGCTATGGACTCTACTCAGAGAACAGACTAAAGCTGAAACAAGCTAGATAAATGTTATATATTCCATTTTATTCATCCATCTGTTAATTTTTAGCTTTAGTAACTGCTTGTCCTGGTCAGAACTGCCGTGGCTCGTTTTACCTTCTGGAGCTTTCTGACAGAGCCATGTGTCTCACTTGCTGCTGTTACTGATGTTTCCACATTGATAGAAATGAAACCTGCTCTTTCCAAAGTCAGTTTAAACCTCATAATTTTCTTTAGTGGATAATCTCTCCTGGATAAAGTGGACTTGGATCTAAGAACCGCTTCTGTACAACTATAAACAGTATAATTCAAGCTCATACTGAACATCCTGCTTTCTCTGACTTAGAAGAGCAATGCTTTATAATCACACTATCCGGCTTCACCCATTAGTGAAAATCCCTTTCTGCCTGGTTTCTCTCACTGTTTCTTCATCTCATCTCATCTCTGGGAGATTTTCCATGGCACAGTCACTTCCAGCTTGCTCAGTAGGGGTCAAAATATTCATTCAGAGTCAGATCCAGTAAAGCTGCTTTGTGTGTATACTCCCCAAATCACTTTTAAAATACATTCGTAATACAATTTTTTTTCTGGACTGAATTTCCAATCTAGACTGATTTAATGAAAATAAATTGGAATAGCTTTACACATGCACTGCCACTTTATTTTAATTACCAAAAAGAGTTTAATTACTTTTTTTTTTTTTTTTACAGTTAATCAGTACAGAAATCTCAATATCAGTCTGTAAATAACTTGTGTTGTGTAGTTATATTCACTTTTTCCTGGTTTATTTGTACTTGATGTCTCGCTCCGTTCTCTTGTGTTAAGTTTAAGTCCTCCCTGGTGCTCTAATGACACCAAATTTCCCCATAGGGATCAAAAAAGTCCTCACTTTACTATACCCACTGCTCTGAGATCAAACCCACAACCCATATGCAGAGTAGAACTGCTACTTCATTTCCTCAAGCCCCATCTCTCAATGAGCATACTAACGCTTCTGATTAACAGTCTGCCAAAACCAGCCTTGTTTCCTCCATGTCCTGCCTCTGGACTGATAAGAGCGGGTGTAGGAGGGAAGAGAAGAGGGAGGAGGTGTGCTCATTATTAGCCTTTATTTATTGTCTTTGTAATCCCTGAGAGAAGATTTCATCCTCACACACTTATCCATCACACTTCCATTTATGGATACGCTCCGACCATCAAGAGCTACTGAAATGTAAAATGTTATATTAGATATAGGCAAAATTCTTCTGACATCATCAATACATTTACATTACAACAAAGTGAAAAATGTCCCTCTGAAGCATCTGGCTGCTCTGGAAGCATGACACTTAAATAACAAAACGCATGTTTTAACTGCAAAAACATGTAAGAAATTGACAGGGTGAGTCATATTTGGTAAGCAGGTCGCAGGTCAGAGCCCCGGGCACCATAGCAGCGGTGAGAAACACTCACAAGTCACAGACAGTATATGGAGAGATGTAGCTGCAGTCTGACTGACTGAAATTAGCTGTAAGACATTTTGTTCTTTGTTACAGATGAGCTACACTTCTGCATCACAGGTGTAATAGATATAGATAAAATATAAATCTATCTGCACTCCTGATCCTTTGAGCCTAACAGGCAGAAACTTGGCCTAAGCAGTGTGATGCCTGCTCCTGTGCAGTGGAACAGAGGAATGAACATAAATCAACCCATCAGTGCCTTGAGCAAATGTTTTATTACTATTGGCACTACAGCATTCAAACAGAAACTCATATAGTTTCCTACAACTTATTAGCATCTTTGTGTGACAAGAGGAATGAGGCACAGGCTATATTTAAATAAAAGGGGGTAAATATGCATATTAAAGTGAGACAAACTTTTCATTAATTGTTTAGTAGCTGTAATAGTCTTGTAGCACAAGTGTCTTCAAACAGAAAAGATTTAACTGACCGCTGTTCAGTCTACTTCATTCATATTGCAGTAGACTGGAGCCTTCAAGTCATGTCGGAAATATTGTATATCCGAGTAATTACGAGTGGAAAATCTTTGGATTTTCTTTGAGCTCTTTCCCAGTTGGGGGGCATGTCAGTAAGGAAACATGGAGAAAAAAGTAAATATACACCACATTACTGATAGATATTTAGCAGACATGTCAGAATGTTTGATTTACAATAAAACAAGTTAATTGCACTAATCTACAAGAGTATTGCACAATTTAATGTTTTCCTAAACAACATTTTAAAAACCTTGCTGTATGTCTGTGGTTAATTAATAGAAGGTATATCTCCATCTTGATCGTACCTGACATTCGATCATAATCACAGGTTCCTACCTCATAAATACATAACTTCCCAGGAGGACTTGATCTCACAGTATGAGTACAAGGGTTATGAAGCATGATAAAAAATAAATCACAACATCGGAAGTGCATATTTAATCTGAATCAGGCAAAAATAAAAGGCTAAAATGGCTCCATCTGCTGCATGAGACATATTTTAGACATATATATTTGAGACAAATATATTTCTAAAACGAATGACTGAAATAATATTAATGCACAACAGCTTTAGCTGAAAAGAACTTGGCTCCAGGACTCTTACGAACCCAAGATTTTTCTGTTTAATCTCCACCTGCTCAGTAAGAGGCTTATTAGTCACTTGATGCTCCAGAAATAGACTCTGGCCTCCTGCTCCACTGCAGTGTGGTATGCCACAGATATAGAGCTAGAAAACTTCCACATAGTTAAATAGTGAGCGAAACTTTATAGATTCCCGCTTGCACACGTAATTCCTTACAAACCAGCAACCAGTTGAACATCAATCTCTTCCTGTGAAACATGTGTTAATAATTCATTGGAGTTGTATGTGGTCCAGCACTTTTTTAACCCTAGTCGTTGCCACCTTTAACAAAATGCTGGGAAAGAGAGCTTGAGCCATAAAATACCATGACCACAAGCTTTTCTCGAGCAAATATACAGCGGGTGGGTTTATGATGGTGCAGGACATCATGTAGTCAGAAAAATAGCATGCAGCAAGCATAAAGATTATCGTTTTACAAAGTTCACGACCTTATTATGTACGTCGAGCTGCATTACACGCGCACACACACACACACACACTACGCCATCCTGGATTACTTTCTAACAGCTTCGCCCCATCGTATTAGATTCCACTTATACCACAGCAATTTGACAAAAGGCTTGTTTTTAGTTTATTTATACATTAATAAATGACACATCGCACATTTTCACCACTCTTACTTGGATATAATGCTGAAGATTGACCATAAGACATGCTAGTTCGTGTTATCTCTTATGTTACAGCAGCTATAAGGAGTACTTCCCTCAGCAGAGGCTCTTCTTTTCTCTCTTTTTAAATGATACAAAAAGTTTGTCGTTTTCTTGAAACTGGAAAATAAACTCTTGAAGACTCTCTTTTAGCAAAATACCTATTGACAGTTACAAAGAGCTGACATAAGAGATAAATCTTAACTGAACAGAAATAATAATATGCACTCTTTCTACTTGGGAAATAACACTTCTATTCGTAGCATTTTTTTAATTATATCCACTACTTTAATACATCCATCCGATCAGCCACACATAAAAACCACTGACAGGTGAAGTGAAGAACTATGATTATCTTATTACACTGGCACCTGTCAAGAGGTGGGATATATTAGGCAGCAAGTGAACAGTCATTTCTCAGTGTGTGTTGATGTTGTAGATGCTTTAGAAGCAAGAAAAATTGGTAAGTTTAAGGATCTAGGGTTTGAAGACCATGACAAAGATTTCAAGGTGTTGAGTCGAGATCTCAAGCCGATCGAGGAGCTGTGGGATGTGCTGGACAAACTGGTTTGATCATGGGGGCCTCACCTCACAACTTAAAAAAGTCAAAGGGACAGAGCAGTTCTGGCAGTATAAAGGCTACGATGACGATATTAGCTAGGAGATTTTAATGCTATGGCTTATCAGTGTTTATGTTAAGTTTATGTAAATGAGTTGTTATTGTAGAACTGATAACACATTAAAATGAGCCCATTCATACAGGAATACTGATCTGATCATATTTAAGAATTCAATAGTGATACAGGAGCTGAAAAGTTCATAAAGTACTTTCAGCAGTGTGTCTGTATACAGCCCATGCTTTAAAATGTTAGATTAGAAAGTCTCAGTGGTGTAGCTGATACTCCATTTACATTCAGCACTTGACGTGTGAGACGCTAATAAACACGACCTAAAAGACAGGCAGGTTGTGGATTTGGGTGATGAAGTGCCCTGTTGCTGGGAAGAACTCATTCATATTCACTGCAACGTGTCGGAGCCAAACATTTTGTGGCCATGTTTTTCTGACGCTGTTCTTCTCTTTTCATTCAGGCTTTATCACTAAACAAGAGAGGAATGAGTCTGAAGCCAGACTGCTGAAAAAGTTCACTAGGGAAAGAAAGAGATCAGACAAACCACACGATTGTTGCATCATTATTTCACATCTAGTTTTATAAATGATTTTAATGACTGTTTTCTAAGATGTGCTGCATGTGTTATTTGAAGCTTGTTCGAAACCAACAAATTGTCTCAATCTTGTTTTTACAGATAAATAACAGAATAAATTAAATGAATAACAACTCGGCATAAGAACAAAATAAGAACAAACCAATGAATTAAAGAATTTCATTTCGACAAAGTTGAAGTCTTTAGAGATTTTTTTTATATATCAAACACCATTAGCAGATCCTCCAACTCACGCTTAATCTCGCTCGCAAGCTCCAACACCTACACAGTAGCAGAGACGGGAAAAAAACAACCTAGGTAGAGTTGCACTTCACTGCTGATAAAAAGAAATGGAGCTTCCTCTATCTGATATCAGACGGTCTGAAAGTGCTCTTACTAACCGCAGTCCACAGTGCCCAGAGGAAATTCATGACATGTGATGTGTCTGGAAACTGGAATCTGTTTGCTAGTTCCAGCTACACCTCAGGGGAACTCGAGTTAGAAGTATGTAAGGAGGGGAAAAAAAGCCTGGAGCACAAAACCAAACCTGTTGATAGGGTGATCACAGGAGCGTTGAGCTGCGTCACGAGGTGCTGTTGTCAGCGAGGGAAAGCTTGAACACAAAAAAGGCCATTATTCAAGTGCTTTAAAAAGAGTGTCTCAAAGAATGCAAGGTGCTCTAAACTTTAAATATTTTACATACTTATTTTAATCACTTCTGATCAGGACCGTGTTACAGGTAAATGAATGTCATCCTGTACTGCAGAGTTATACATGATAGAGTTATATATGGATTTCTGCATGCATTCAAAGATAAAGCTTTGAGATCACCAGTATAACACATTCTAGTTGTGTTACTGTAATGGCAAAGAAAATCAGGGAAGTTAAAGCATTCAGGCTACTGAGATGGTGAAGATATGCTAAAACAAGCATCCATGTGCGTCATATGACAGCAAGCGCCTTAACTGCTAATAAACCACAAGGAAATGACAAGCTTTTGTGGTCAGAGGGGGAGAGAGAGAGAGAAAGAGAGAGAGGGAGAGACAGTCAGAAAGACAGGACCTAAAAAAAGGAAGCCGTAATTGCCTGAGTCGTGTCAGAAACAACTGCCGTGTGTCCCGGGTGACGGCGATTTGACTAGGAAGTGGAATCTCCTGTGTCTGGTAGCGTGGAAACAAAAAGTCATTTGAATAAGAAGCAATAATGGCCATGTTTGCTTTGTCATTATCAGATGGATATGAGCATTAAGCAAGGCTTACTTTCAATATCAATGTCCTCAGTTTATTCTCAGAAAACTGTAGTTTTCTTTTAAAGCCAAAAGCTTTGGCACCACAAACTGAATTACATAATAACTAAGTAAACACAATACTGTATAATAAACGAACACTAGGTCTAGTTTGTTTGCAGCTTCACCATGGATGGAGTTTACGATGTGGCCTCTGTGTGCCCGGGGAGAGGCTGAGTCACATGGTGCAGCTGCATGCTTCGCCTGTCTGCTTCTCTCTAGCTTCAACTCCGTAATAACACACCAGCCGCTCGGAGGGTAATGACATGCTACAGAAATACACTCCACACCAACACACACAACAGTACACACAACTCTGAATCAGCGTGCAGCCAGGAATTAAACACAGCAGAGTACACACACACACACACACGCAGAGGCCAAGTAGACTTAGATGTTGTGTTTCAGAAAAATCCTGGTCCAAATTCCATTTTTAGATGCGGATTCAATGAAACACTCCTGCCGTATAATCACAGACTAACTGCAATACTTTCAGTTTGTTCAGTAAGCTGCCATATTGGGTCACAGGTCAAGTTTGAGAGACAAAAAAAATAAGTATGTCCGTTTATCCTTTTAATGAGATCACTATAGCCTTCTCTGTGGGACACTGCTTCTCATATATCAAAATTTTTCTCATAGGATATAATGATGAAATGAGGGAAAGTTGGAAGCAGATAGTGAGACAACATGCTAAATAAAAAAAGAAAAGAGAAACTTCTTCTTGAAAAAGAAGCAGAGCCACTGTCAAAATGAAAAAAAAAAAATGTCAGGGAAAGACACGTGCTGCAGCTTTGGCTTTCTCCAGCAGCTCACAGCAGAGCGAGAGTTTCCTGAAAAGGAAAAGAAGTTCGCTTCAGAGGGACCCAAATCCAGCATGCTTCTCAGCCTGAATAAAGCTCAGCAGCACCACTCCTTTTCATGTTTGTTTGCGATAAATTAGCTTGTATATATTCTAAATGATCTGTCTTTGTAGCAATGGCCTAACATTTTACATCTAACCAGAACACTGCTCTTTGTCAGACAGGTCTTCGTGTGGACGATGACATCATACTCTTGTCTTTTTAGGACGTTAAAGAACTGAGCTGTATGCTCCTTAGAGTTCCTTTGACCAAGTAATTCCTAAGTTTTCATATGTTTGTCATCCTTCATGACCATAACTGTCTCTTCACAGAGCCCTGTAATTCTAGCAACTTCCTGTTTATCCAGAATCTGGAAGTCATTCAGTGGGGCTGGAGTTGTGCTTCAGTGTCTAACTGGTCAGATGTTCTGCATCCAGATCTGGCTGCATGTCTACAGCAAGAGCAAAGGACATTAGACTTATGTGAACTTCTATCAAATGACAGAATGTGTGATGACTGAACACAAGTTACCACGTGTAACCTAATTCAGACAATATGTATGTACACAATGCATAAATTACAGGGTGTGAATCTGGAAATGACAGACATGGAGAAAGAAAAATAGAGCATGAGGCAAACGGTATGCTTAATTAGCTCTTGTGACAGAACAAGACACGTCAGGAAGTCCCAAATGCCATTAAAACCCCAAGGCACACTGAACCAGCAACAGTACACTCTCAATACACTGAGATTTGCACAGAACTCAAACACGCAGTTTTTGCACATAACAGTTTTTGCACATCGAATCGGTCTGTAACCTTAAACACTTGTCTTGCACATTACTGTTTTTCCATCTAATTCTCCATATTTATTCCTAAATCTCTGTATTTAGTATTTTTCTTATATATTTACTTATATTGTTATATTCTGCTATATTTTGTAATATTTTATATTTTGTTATTTGATATATTTTTGTTATATTCTATATTTTGTTATTTGATATATTTTTTGTTATATTTTTGTACCCTAATTTGGGTATTTTAGTATTTTTGTTAAATTCCTTCCTATTTTATCTATTACCTGTGTTGTGGATACTGCTGGAAACTGAATTTCCCTTTGGGATGAATAAAGTATCTATCTATCTATCTATCTATCTATCTATCTATCTATCTATCTATCTATCTATCTATCTATCTATCTATCTATCTACACATTACAAATGGGATGTAAAGCGCTGTGTGTGTGTCTGCTATTTTTACATGTATGTACTGGCTATTGCCATTAAGGCTGTTCTCAGAGCAGCAGGCAGATACTGGAGACAGACACAGCGGTACTGCTTCACTCCCACACACCTCCAGACAACCTCAAACCTATACATGCCATCATACAGGCAACAGTCAGATAGTCTCCATGGACATTGTTTAATGTCCATATTTAATGAATCATTACTAAATAAAATGAGTTTCTAATCACACTAAGCCAACCCTTAGCTGCAAAATGCAATGTAAATTATACAATGTGCAATATATCTCTAATGGTTTTATACAATGTGCAAATATACGGTATGCATCTCAGTATATATTCCAGTAATCAAGACATTTCACTTATGCGTAATCTTGTTTATTTTATTACAGTGCACTCTGTTCATTTATTCTTAATCCTTCTTTTTTAACTGCTAATTTAAAAATAAAATTTTCATAGTTTTATGTCTAAATGTTGCTCTAAATTTCATTGTGTTGTATACACTGACAATTACCTATCGTTACTGAAACCCGAGAGGTCCTATGAACAAGGCCATTCTTATTAAGTCAAACTTAAAATGCTCTAAACAACAGGATGACGCCACAACCTTTGCCCATACAGGATTTTAAGATTATGCAATAGCAGAAATCGATGCAAAATCAAGTAAACCCCACAATATTTCAAAAAGAGTATTTATATTCCAATATTTCCAAATTACCGTAGATCTGAGCCATGATGCTTCATGTGACGTCATCACAAGACACATCCAGACAAAGCTTTCTTCAAATCACATGCACTGAGCATGATTACAGCAATCATTAAAGGTGATTACACATGTGTCTATATAGGTCCTGTTACACACTGTGTGCGTGTGTGTGTGTGTGTGTTCTGATGCCGAACTGTTTTTGTGCAAGACTCTCAATGCTCAAAGTGGATCATTAGCTGTCTTAAAATTCACAAATGCACACACACTGTACACACACAGGAGGGTTGCCAAGAGTTACACAACAATAAGACTAGAACCACACTTCACTTAGTCTAATATGAGTTCTCTTCTACTCATGTCTTCCTCGTAACCTTATAAAGTTCTTGAAATTGTTCTTATCTCAAAAATATTGTCCTTTACTTGCTTTGTTATGTGGAGAATGTCAGTAAAAGTATGCAGACAGTCTGACAGTCAGCGAGCATGTTACCAGCAGTGTCTTTCACACAAACAATGACTAAACATTCAGAACAAGCCCCAACCCCACATATTTTATAATAAAGTATCCCAAATCACCCGTGCTATTTCCTGGGACAGATGAACAATTTTCAAGGACAAGACAACATCGGAATTGTCCCCTCCAAAAGTATTGGAACAGCAAGGACAATTCTGTTGTTTTTGCGATACGCTGAATAAACTGAATCTAGGCTTGAGATCAAAAGATGAATAAGAGATTTGAGAGGCTTCATAAGTGAAAGCCAAGGTTCTAACCAAAGTAGATATAAAGAGTTAAACAATTAATGTAACAGGGCAAAGCTGGGCAATAAGGAACACAAATAAACCACTTGTTCCAATATTTCTGATCAAATGAAAAAATGGTGATTTTAAAGGTTCCAAGTTGTTTAATATGTCTAGAACTAGCTGAAATTCTGATTCTATAAAATCCTATCTTCTGATCTCAAACCCAAATGTTTTCAATGTATAGCAAAAACAAATGATTTAGCCATGCCATGCCAACATTTTTGGTGGGGACTGTAATTAATATACATTAAGGTTGCTATTCATGTCTGAATGTTTCACAGTAATAATATTTCACCCAATATGCAAAAGAAATGAAAAAAATATGTAACTAATGATACCACTAAAAATACCAAGAAACATTCAGTGAGAACACCTGTCCATTTGGGATACAGTCCAAAATCAATGAGCCCTATCAGATGACCATTATAACCTCACGCATGTCCAACCACCTCAAACAGGAATAATGCAAAACAAGAATGTGATCAGCCATTCACTCCAACACATTACATGCCTCCTTCTTTGAGTATGTGTGCACCCAATCTTGTGCTTGTCCCACTGTCATTATAACCACTGACAGGTGACATGAATAACATTCATTTTCGCATTATATTGGCAGGTGTCAAGGTGTAAGATATATTAGGCAGCAAGTGAACAATCAGTTCTCAAAGTTGATAGGTCGGGAGCAGGAAAAATGGACAAGTGGCTAGATGACTGGGTTGGAGCATCTACAAAAAATTTTACCTACCAAAAAAGGTCCACGGAAGGACAACTGGTGAACCGGTGCCAGAGTAATGGTGCCCAAGGCTCAGTGATGCACATGGGGAGCAAAGGCTAACCTATCTGGTCCAATCCCAGAGAAGAGTTACTGAAGCACAAATTGCTGAAAAACCTCATGCTGTCTATTATAGAAAGGTGTCTGAATACACAGTGCATCACAGCTTACTGTGTATGAGGCTGCGTAGCTGCAGACCAATCAGAGTGCCCATGCTGACCCTGTCCACCTCTGAAAGTGCCTACAATGGGCAACAGAACTTGACCATTGAGCAATGGAAAAAAAAGATGGCCTGGTCTGACAAATGACCTTTTCTTTTAGATCATATGGATGTCTTGCATGTGTGCATCACATACCTGAGGAATAGAGGGCACCAGGATGCATTTTGGGAATACGGCAAGCCGGCTTAGGCAGTGTGATGCACTGAGCAATGTTCTTATAAGAAACCTTGGGTCCTAGCAGTCATGTGGACGTTACTTTGACACATACCACATACCTAAACATTGTTGTAGACCAAGTACACCCCTTCATGGCAATGGCGTCACTTGGCGGGATAATACCCTCTGCCACAGTGCAAAAACTGTTCAGGATTGATTGATGAACATGACAAATTCTGGCCTCCAAATTACCCAGATCTCACTGCAGGTTTTATATTACTGGTTTTACTGTTATGGCTGATCAGTGTAATATAACTATTAGTCAAATTAATTACTTAATGTCTGCATAACAGAGAGACTATGTCAAAAGCTGGTGTTAGACTGTGCATTTAGACTGGTCTTCTAAGATTATTACTTGTCACGCTGTGTGAGATGTTATAATAAAAAGCCTTATCCATGCGAGGGTGTGCAATGAAGATAATCTTATGACATGCATGCTGTTAGATAAGTGACACAAACATTACCGTCTATTTCAAATCTATACCATATCATTCTTTTAGGTTTTCCATTTTTGGGGAAAATTGTATTATCCCAGTTTCAGTTTTCCTAAGAAACTATTCCCACACTTCCTATGCCCTGAGGACACGGATGGGAAAAGGGAATGTAGGCTATATGCAGACCCTGATGACTGTCAGCTAGCAGCAGTGACCAGGCCAGCTCTGCTTCCTCTCTTGTTCTCATGATCAGAAATAGTGAAGCTGCACAAAGTAATGACATTTCTGTCTGTTTGAGATTGAAACGTGGCTGTTAGGAAGTTCAGGACTTCTCTGGTTTCTCTTAAACAGAGTGGGTGTTGGAAGAGAGTGCTACCACATGGAACGGAATGTAGCTACAGCGCCCTGACCACTGCTTTATCCCAAAAAGTCCTGAAGATATTTTTCACAATGCTCTTCTCATCCACGTTCCTAGCGTCAAAGTAGGGGATTGGGATGTAATGGATTAACGCTATGGAAAATTAGCAAGCAAGAACTTTCAGGAAAGACGTGCTGGGGAAAAAGAAAAACAGCTGGAGACCAAAACAGAGTAGAAGTTAAACAGTCGGAAAGAGCAGAAGACGTCAGTTAAATGTGGCCACGTCTCTCTCCTGGCACCGCTCACTTTTCCGAGCTGAGCCTTTGCTCAAACTGATAGCAGACCACGCGTCTTTTCCCCCTGACATCCAGCTCCATGTTATTAATACCCGTGGACACTCGACATTTCTGTCACATCCATTACAAATATCAAACAACGCCTTCTTTGTCATGGACACTGAGCTGGAGCTCTGCTCTTCTCCCCTCACCTCCAGCACTGAGCCAGGGCTTAGACAAGAGCAGCACAGATTTATCGCATCTACAACCTGAAAGTATAGAAATATCTAAGCTGAACACCTGTCTGTCTGCGCAGATTTCTGATCTAGGATAAAAGGTTAATCCTGTCCCGTTGCTCAGCATGCCAATGAGTTGGAAAACTGGAGCCTGTGTGAGAATATGCGACGATTTCTCCTGCACTTGGAGTGAATGAAGCGGTGCCAGTTCAAAACAGTTACATCATCACAGTACATGTAATACAGTGTTTATAAAATGCAATCAAAGCCACGTACATGTCTGCCGTCTGAGTCGGTACCATCGACGTGAAGGTTTAATCCAAAACAGGTGATTAAAAAGAAATCCGAGCGAAAAAAATCCCAATGGAGTTCAATTCAAACGTTATATCCAGTGCAGTAAAGCATGTAGGAGTCGTCAGTGGCACTTTGTGTGCAGAGCGTCTTTATCTGTGTGTGAGGGGTGTGGACAAAGCGAGGAGAGCGGAAAAGCGTCCATCAACAACGCCACATTCTCTAAATCCTCACACGGAGAAAAGAAAAGAAAAATAGAGAAGTACTAGCGATATGAAAATTGTCGCATATCAAAGTCCTGATTTCACCAAAACAACCAGACAAGCGAAAACTGTGCGCGAGCACATGGCTGTGTTCTCTGTGGCAGCACACTGGCACACATGCACTACTGAGAGGAGCGCGCTGTGGTCTAAACACAGAGGAGGGGGAAGGGAGGATGGGAGGGACACTGAGAGCCTCCATCTCAACTTAAACCTTACAGACATTCTCAAACGAGTTGTCATCAAGATGTCATGGTTTTTTGGTTCTCTGTTCTCTAAGCACCAAGGGTTATTTGGAAAATCTGGTTGCAGCTCTGATGCAGCTTTGCTTAAATGATAACCAAGTGGAAGTACTGAACTGGATTCTCTACATGGTAATTAGTAAACAAAGCTTAAAATAGCAGAGACATAAGAACAGAGTCAGACGGTTATGGATCACAAAGTTGACCACATAAACCATAACCATGACTGACCTTAAAGGGTCAAAGCTGACCACTACCATGGAAACAGCAAGAAAAGCAACAATCCATTACTTATTTTCACCGACCGTACATGTTGTTTTGCATCTAGCAAAGTGAACATTATACTTAGCTTCTTTTTTTTTTTTTTTTGGCAGTTTTTTGCCTAATGTTGGCTATAACCTGTGGTGGACTAAAAGAGAAATGGAGAAATTTCCTGACAACATTAAGACTACAGTGCATAAAAGATTTTTTAATTTAAAAACAAAAAACAATTTAACATTAATATTGTGTCAGGACACAGACACACTGATAATCGAGTAATCCTGTGTCAGGGTATCTGGTCAGAACTGGCTAGAAAGTTTAGTACAGTACAACATACACCAACTTTAGGCATGAAAGAAGGCCGACACCACTGACAGGCAGCTAGTTAGGAGAGAGAGAGAGAGAGAGAGAGAGAGAGAGAGAGAGAACGAACAAACTACAATAGATGTTTGAGGAGCAAGTATTTGACTACAGAAATTGATATTAATATTGATATTTATAAGAAGGCAAGCTATGTGTCTGTATTCTGATATTGAGAGTTGTACACTCATGGTGTGCATTGGGATTGAAAAAAATGTCTGTGCAGCAGAAAGCTTTTACACTCGGGCAATCAAATATAAAGACAAAAGTGAGAATTCATTTGTAATAACATTCATTTATCTTCATTAAAAGTTTTGTCATCAGTCAGCTATAGGTACCCTACATGAGTGGCACATGTAATCTGCATGGTGCAGAACAACTACTATTAAATCTCACTTTCTCATACATATATACCAACATGAACAGAAATAAACATTCAGACTGACCACCACAGAGATAACTTGTTCAGAGAACTCATCTGTTTCTTTCAGTACACCCCCTTCCCAAACACACACAGCCAAGCCCTGAACAATAAATCCTCCCCCTTCACTTCATGTCTGCCCTAAAATACCTCATCTCAGAACCCCAGGTCAGCTGTCAGCACAGCTGCATGATGTCATTTGTTTAAAGGGTCGGTCAATCCACACTGGCTGCCTTTGTGAGATAGTGTGACCCTCTGAGCTTCGGGATCAATAGAACCCTGCCACCACCACACACTCTCTCATCGCCGTCTTCATCCTCAGCCTATTCAGAGTCACCTTCTTTATTCTCTATGTCTGAACTCTCCTGCCACTGTCTGTCACTCATACACAGCGGGGCAGCTTTGGAAAGCTCATCCCAGCATCCTCCTCAGAGAGCAAACACTTCAATTCTGGTATATCAGCACAGAACTATCTAGACAGCTTACACACACATAGAAGAGACCAGAGCCTTAGAAATGTGCAGAATAGGTATCAGGATTTTTAGTTCACATCGGTCCAACCCAGGGCACCACACACACACACATACACACACACACACACACATATACACAAACCGACATAATTTCACAACTAATCCAACTAGGGCAATGGACAGTACAATTGCAGTTAGATAAATAAATAAATAGAGAGATAAAATATTCTTACAGAAAGCTGCCCTTCTTCCCTACTTTTGCTGCTCCCTCTCTCCTTGTGCTTGAGTATGAGGCCTGTGCTGGTGGTGTTACTCTTTTGATGGGCATGACTCAGCTCCTGTTATTATGCATTAGAATGTGCCCTGCCACTGTGTGGCTAAAAGTGAAATGGCTCTGTGAGCTCTGAACCCTGTTGTGCCTGACCTGTTTCACCACACTCCCTCTGGACAAGTCCAGGAGTTATGAGAAGCTAAAACTTTCAACTTCACTTCCTGTTTTTTTTCCTTGAACTAACTTTCTTGTTCTGCCAACTCCAGGGTTTTTTCAGCAATCTATTACTTCAAAACGTCCAGCCTTTACTCAGACATTGCCTTTGCTCTTTCCTCTGTGGATAAATAGACAAAATGTACTTAGAAGCATTCAGAGACCCAAATGAACCTCTCTCTCTCTCTCTCTCTCTCCCTCTCTCTCTCTCTCTCTCCCTCACCTGCTATCATTGGCACAAATCTTCCCCAAAGCTGGAATATGAGAGAGTGTGGTTCAAAACGTTTTGCACGTTGAATGAAAAGATCCAGGGTTTTTGTATGACAGAGCAAATGTTGATTGAAGAGATTATATAACTCAATTTTAAAGAAGGCAAAGAAATTAGGAAAAGTGTTTGAGGCAGAAGGTGAAAGAGAGAGAGAGAAAGAGAGAAGCTTCACATTTGCTGTACATTTGTTTCAAATAGTGTGCCAGCCTCAGATGGGCTGCCCACTTGTCCACCACAATACAGGGATACACACAGACAGACCCACAAACCCATTCTATACCACCTGTTAGCTCCATCTGTTTCAACAAGTTGAGTCACACAAAAGAACACCAATGAAGCAAGCAAGCAAATTTTCTATTTCCATATTACAAATACAACATAATAAGAATTATTATATACATATATACTAAAATATACAAATACAAAATATATAAATATATAGTACAAATATATAAAACACTGTGGTAGATATATATGTAACTGCAGGTGTATGAACCCTTTCTAACAGCCAGGGTTGGTGAGAATCTCCTGGATATATCTGCATGCATGCCAAGACAAAGCTCCAAAAAGTTGATATGATACGATGTTCACAATAAATACCACTGTTATACAGTCATCTTTCAGTGGTGACTTCTCACCAAGCTCTGGCCTAGGAACCCCAGTGGGTATCTGGGGGAACAAAACCAGTTACAATATGTATTTAGAATTCTGTTCCACCCAAGAAACTGACCACCTTAATACTCATTAGAAAGGTGCTTAAAAACGGCCGCCACGCTCATGACACAAGGAAGGGGCAACATGAAACTTGAGGAATGTGGAGAAAGCTGACATTGACACAGCACTAACAGCAGTGGTCTTTGTAAAGACATCCACAAATCACAGTAGGTGGCCTTTGTGTCTATAGGCCATGGTGATAATGTCCACCACCTTTTGGGGCAGTTTAGACATTGGAGCCCCTCATGTCTTGTTGACATGTTTTCTCTGTGACAGACAAACAGCTGGTGAAAGGACCAGATGTGTACTATTCAGTCTATGTAGCAATGCAGGATGTGCACTGAGTATAACAATTTCACTTTTTTTCCACATTATTTGACAAACATATGGTAAAAGGAGATTGGGCAGAAACCCAAGGTTTAACCTCAAGTTCTCTGAGTCCAGGACAAGAGGTAGAATACACACACATATGCACAGGTGTACTAGTAACTAAACAGCAGGGATTGGGAATGCTCTGAGGAGACGTTGCAGAGAGAAACCAACCACGGAGGAATTATCTGTACAGTTACTGAGCAACTACACAAGAGTAGCTAACCCACAAACAGCACAGTGAGTGTGGATTACAGTCACCACACTGATAGCATTTACTGTATAACATGTTATGCAGATGGCCCATCAGGGTGTAGATATGAAAGGATGGTTGTATGACTGATATTTATTGAATAGCCTGTGTCATGTGTGCACATGCACAGTAGAATGTATCCAGGTGGCTCTCACTGCAGTCACCCTGGCAGTTAGAGGGGATTAAACAGAAACAGTTTGACCATACTGGATATTTAGGGCAAGCATACAAAGATGTGCCAGACCACAAACACACCATTTTACAGAAAAGGGAGGATGGGATCTGAGATGGGAGTTGTGTTACCTTGGGGAAATGGACTTTTTGTGTATTTGGGTCAGGCAATTCCATAGTGCTCATTTCCTGCCTAGAGGAAACTGGGTATTTTAGTACAGTTACTCATTGAGTAGAACAAAGACTTCAGATGTTCCTAAATTAGGGATGGGCAGATTAACACTAAGACCTTAAGACCTGTACTAAGATCCTTACATATATCATAGCAATACTGAGAAAGAGAGAGAGAGAGAGAGAGAGAAAGGGAGAGGGAGAAAGAGAGAGAGAGAGAGAGAGAGAGAGAGAGAGAGAAAGAGAGGTTTATTTTACAGCACTGTTTTTTAACACAGGTTTTTTTAAGTACAGCAACAGAGTCATCCAAGATTAATTTTGTCCAAGATTAATTTAAACTGCCATAACTGTTATGCATCTTACTGATGAGTACTGATAATTATGCAAATTTCACAGTCAGGTTTATTTTACTTTCATTTTGTGTCACAAAACACTAAACTGTGGGCTCAATGTAATTTCCTCTACCAGTTAATGCACTTCAGCACTTTAAGCAGCAGAAGACAGAAAATGCTAGTCATGTGCACATTAGACACATTAGTCAACCTTATAAAAGGATTTTTTTATTGTTGACTGTGCATTACTGCAGAATCACTTAAAATCCACCATCCAGCTGAGTTTCCCACTGATAATATTATCACACCATACTCTGCTTAAACCTGAAAAGGTAGAAAAACTCTTTTTCTCTGGCTGGACACTTTTTTCTTGAGCCGGGAAAAATCTTTATCACACACGCCTAATATGTTCTGCTTTTTAAAGATCTGTGCATGTATCTTTTTTACATTTACAGCATTTGGCAGATGCCCTTATCCAGAGTGACTTACAATTTATCGCATTTTATACAACTGAGCAATTAAGTTAAGGGCCTTGCTCAGGGGCCTAGCAGTGGCAACCTTTGGTGGACCTGGGATTCGAACTCTAAACCTTCCAAGGAGTAGTCCAACACCTTAAACACTAAGCTACCACATCCCCTATAGTTTGTTTTTATATTAATTTGTTCTTAATTTTATCAGAATAATTAACATGCCATATAAAATCAGCTTTTCCAAAAAAGAAGATATATCATATTTTTGTGACCGCTTCATGTTTTTGTTAAGTAATTTTTTCATACTGTGATAATGTATATGTTAATATAGCTCTAAAATTGCATTCCATAGTGTATAATAGTGTACATAAATATTATCCATAACATTGGAGTCAGCAAGAAAATAAAAAGACTTAAGTTCAAGGTCTGAATCATGCATTACTAAGAAATATCAGTTATGCAGTTATGTGGATCTGAATATTATGTGTGCAATTACTGCATTGAGTACTCATGAGTTTCTCTTAACCAAACTCTTCACATTGTAGTAAATCTTTTGCCATAGTTAGTGTGTTAATGTTAGTTCCTTAGTATTTATAAAACTGCAACTGATCTACAGCGTGTTCTGTGGATCAACACAACATAGAACCAGACAGATTCTTACTTCATCCCAGAAGAGTTTTATACCAGGTCCCTAGAGGAGACTCTGTAATTTCCCTCTCATTTATAACCTGACCCCTGTTTAACTTGTGTCTCAAACCCTAGGGGAGTGGGTCCTTGACCTCTCAGGCTGGCTAATCTTTCCCCCTAAGCCTGAATTCCTCTGATCTCTTCCAACAATTAAAAGAGGGTGGGGATGCATATTAGCCACCATCCCTAGAGTGAGTTCACAGCAGTAGGGCAGGAAGCGCGCATGATGGCATCTCGTCTGAGCCGAATGCAGTCAGTGTGTCAGCAGTGAGAAAGCATAAACATGACAGGATGTGTCGCTGTAAATGAATTGTATTTCTGAGTGTGTGTATGATTTTTGGATATATTTGGAATAAAGGACCAGTGTCCTCACTACATCAGCTTCTTAGTGAAAATGCACAATTAGTGCAAGAAAGTGCAAATTTGCTTTACAGAAGTGGGCACTCATGCCTGGGCCTGTGTCCAAAGCACCCACTGAAGCAAGAACCGGACTGAATGCATGGAACGAACCCAATCCAGGTCCTGTAATTAAAGCCTGACAAAAGGACCACTCATTCCGGCTCACTTTAACCCTCCTATTGAAAGAGGTGAAGGACTGTTGATTGTCAGCAAGCTCAGGGGGGATGAACAAGATGGGGTAGCAGGAGTGCAGGAGTGAAGAGAAAGAAGAAAGTGTATGAAAGAGTGCAAGAGAAAAAGCTTGCATTGAAGATGCACGAGCTTGGGACTAGCAGAGGCCTGCGATGAGATCATACACATTGTTTCTTTAGGCTTCATCCTGACCCCCTTTAGTCATATTCATTCTGTATGTGTGGGAGCATGTGGAGAGAAAGATAAAGAGCTTCAGAAAGGGGGAAAACTCAAACTAAAGAAACTTCATTGCCATCTCTTTCAGGGCAGAGTTTACCTCATGTTTTCATTCTTGTATGAGCAGACAAAAAGAGTGCTTAGTGCATTTCTCTGAAAGCTCAGAAAACCATTTGCGAAACCTTTCTTCTCAGGACATGACCCTCGTCTGCCTGAGAATAGCCCTCAACAACATGGTCCAGCCCCACCATACAACAGTAAACAAGGAAGGCAGCACAAAGAGACTATTGCTTGGTTTATTTCCATGCACTGGTTTCCTGGTGGTGACGTACCAAGTTTCCTGCCCCCCCTAAACGACAGAGCCTTATTAAGCTTGGTGTTTATCAGTTCTCAGAGTGGTTCCTCAGGCCATGTATGGAAAGGACCTGGCAGACAGGTTTAACCTCAATTTTCTGTCATTTAGTGCACCCTGAATTTTGGGTTTTGGAGATCTTAGAGCGCTAGATTGCTCGCTTTTGTTCCTGTCTCAGTTCTGTGCAACTTACGGTAAAGTTTATCAGACACCAATGACATCTAGTGCAGAACAAAATGACACACACACTCGTCCTCCACCTCAACCAAATCAAACATGAAGTTTAATCCAACACTCACAAAAACTCAATTCTGTGGATGTCACATGACTTTAGGAATAAATGGAATATACGTAAAAACATGCCACTATACAGATATTTCATTTTAGCCAAAATTACAACAGTTCCTCGTTTAGCCGTTGGAATATAAATTGCATTAGGTACTTTACATAACAGATTTCAGAATTAGCTCTTGAATTTGGCTTTTACTCTATACTTTTTATTAAACCTCTTAAAAAAGGGTGTGTGTGTGTGGGGGGGGGTAATCTGTACCATTGTCTCAATTAGATGTACTTTATACATTTATTATATGTAAAATTTATTTAGTATCTTTCACCTGGAAAAGTGAATGTTGTATGTATTTTAAAACACACTAATTTAACATTAGCATTCATTGCTTACTAATAATTGTTTAAGCTCCAGCAAGACAGTAAAATATTCTTATACATTCCCCTTCAAGATATTTGTCTAGACACTAGCTGTATTGAGAAAATGGAACAGAATAGAGATTTCAAATATATTGATGTCAAATATATATAGCGAACAACTGTTGTGAAAAGCTTTATATCTGCCTCGTGCTCTGAAAGCAAATGAGAATAAATGATCTTGTAGAGGATTTGGAAAAGATACGCCCACAACATTTATATTGGTAAATCAACATTGCCCTCCAGTGGACATTGTGTGTGTGTGTGTGTGTGTGTGTGTTGTGTTGCTAAGTTGTAGCAGAAGGCCTGACTGATTTATTAGCACTGTTATGGCCCTAGTAAAAGTGTTCATGAAGTTCCTGGAGGACTGGCAACATGTGTCACAGCGGGCTGAGTGTGGCTGTGAATGGCTACAGTCTCACAAAGAGGTTTGATGAGCACAAACACACACACACACACAGGATGCATTCAATCCATAAAATCTTTCTCAAAATGCCATGCACTTCCCTATGACCTGTTTATACAAACACAGCAGCTCTGATTTATAAGCACACTCAGAAGAAGATGTGGCAAACATAACCATGTGATATTTTCTACAGGGCTTTATTATGGTATGGACAGGGTCATGGTGGTTCTGGAGTCTATCCCAAGAATACAGAGCATAAGGCAGGAATATACAAGATATAAGTCCATTGCAAGGCACTATTCACACACACACACACACACACAAACACACACACGTTGACAGCAATGTAATATAGCCAGTTCACCTACTGACATGTTTTTTGGGAAGTTGGAGAAAACCAGATAATGATGGAAACCCTCATTTGACCCTAAAGCTGTGAGGCAGCAACACTAACCACAAACTTATTAATGAAAAAGAAAAACAGGCAAACTGCATGCTCACTACAACAAGCTGCATGCTCACTACAACAAACTGCATGCTCACTACAACAAGCTGAGCTTTGATATTAGCAAAACTTATTACTTATTAATTCAAGGATTCTAACAAACTTACACATTAACAATAAGAAACATAACCTACATACATAAATCATTTCACAGTGCTCTATAATACTGTATGTCAGTGTAATTTGTACACATTTGTACACAAATATTTACAGTTATTACATCGAATGGATCTATGGTTTATTTCTCCACCCATAATGCCCTTTACTCAGGAAATGTCAGGTCCACACAGACAGTTAGGTTCAGATCAGAAAAGGGAAAGTCAGAGCACACGTTTCCTGTCATTGTGCTGTGCATGTATGACTGAATGCTAACCGTAACACTACCATGTCTGCTCAATTCAGTCTTTCCATTAGACGTGAACATGCAAAGAGAAAACAGTCACGGTGAAGCAGTAGCATGGGGTGATATATCAATCTGATGAGAATTTGTCCTATGCCTCTAAACCAGCAACTTAGCCACTTCTCTACATAGTACATACTCTGAACATTATTAATAACAACATACTGATGTAATATTTGCTCATAACTGTTTAAAATAACAGAACAATCAACACATATTTATATGTACAAAAATACAGGATGCTCACTAATAACCAGACTGATTTGCATATTCTCTCTGCCATACACTATATGGCTAAACGTTTGAGGACACCTGACCAGCATGCAAGATAATTACTTGAAGGATACTTAAAATCCTATTCTGAAGTTGGTCACCACTTTGCCACTGTAACAGTCTCCAGTCTTCTGTAAAAGCTTTCCACTAACCTTCGGAGCATCACTGTAGGAATCTAGCATTAATGAGGTCAGGGAGTGATGTTGGGTAAGAAGACCTGGTGCACAGGCAACCTTCCAGTTCATCCCCAAGGTGTTCAGTAGGGTTGAGGTCAGGGGTTTTTGCAGGCAACATTCGAGTTCTACCACAACAGCTTTGTCTTTATGAATAGTGTCTTTAAATAGCTCACATTGTGCACAGGGGCATTGCTGGATATTCTCATTTATGCCGGAATGTTTTAGGGCCTCATTCCAGTAAATACAATCTTAATGCTGCAGCAAACTGTATAAAGTCATTCTACACAATTCTGGGCTCCCAAATTCCTAGCAACAGTTTGAGGAATATCTCCATATGGGGTGTGATGGTCAGGTATCCACAAACTTTGGTCATTTGGTCACTGCAGAGGCAATTTAACAATAATTATTACCAAGCATATATTGTGCAACAGTTGAGTGAAGGATCAAATTAAACACACTAAATAATTAATAATTATATAATAATTATAAATGCTCTGTCTCTACTAGGGTCTACTATTGTTGTTGTGGAAGTGTTTCTAGATCTGTAATGATTGTAAGGACTTGTTAAAAAACTCATTTACAATATTTCCATGAGGAAATGGCTGGATCTGATTCAGGTTTCTGTTTGCATTTTTCCGGCCTGGATGTTTGCCCCACCCTGAGCTGCTCAGTGTTGCCCCTGTTCTATAAGAAGCAGCTCCCAGGGCAAATGTGCTAAAATAAGATGGGAGAAGATGAAAGAATGTCAATGCATTAATTATTTGGTGTACTACATAATTCAACTAATTAAAAACCTGTCATTCCAATTCATTTGTGGACTCACTGAATGACCTCAGAGTCAGATGATTATGGATGAAATAGGATTATTTTATTTTACTTTATTTTTTTGCTTAAAGCATGGTTTTCATTCACAATTCTTTACGAACCTTTTAAGAAACAGTATGTATGTTTATTACATTCTAACATTATTGTCTTGATTTAAGTAGGCTTAAGTTTAAATCTTTATGGAATGTAGAAATTGCATAATTTAGATCATTACAAACTGTAATCAATTCATACATTCATACCCCTCCATTTTCTATGAAACTACTTAACAAAAATTAATTTCTAGTTAGGTCTTCCTTATTACATGAAAGATATCAACTGGGCAGGGTTAGGGCTTATACCCACATGAAGCTAGAGCAAGTGTTATTGTGTACTCGGAGAGAACAGCCAATTATGCTCACATGGACATTTGTTTTGAAAATGAAACAACTGGACTGCATTGTGGGATGCAATATACCACAAAGAAAGCTCTAGTGCATCCTGAGAACTTCAGCATGAGTATATTTGATGTACTAGAGCTATGTATTTTGGTCATATGGTGCAATTTATTCCTCCATTTATAACACACAAAAACACAACTCTCAGCAGCACTACCACCATCCTACTGATTTTGGCTGTTTGGCAGTTTATCAAGCAGGAAGAGGAGCCTCATTATCTGGTTCGCCACCTTCTTCACCCAGAACATCTGTACCACAAAACCTTTTCCTCTTTGCCTTTTCCAGAACTGACAGCCCCATCTCTCATCTCTCACACAATGAGGACAAGACCTGCCAAATTTCCCTCTGTTAATGTGTGTGTGTGTGTGTGTGTGTTTGTGTGTGTGGTGGGGGGAGGATAGGTTGGTATGTGTTTGGCAGAAGAGATAGATATAGTGACAGCAAGGAAAAAAGGAGACAAACTGTCCAGGAGAAACAAGACAGTGTGAAAACGACAAACTGATGGACAGCAAAAAATCAGCGACATATTTCAGGGTCAGAAAGCTGAGCAAAATCAGCTGCAAATGAATTGTGATGTCTAAGCTTTTTTACTATCACAGAAAGAGTAAATCATTGGCTTTAGTTAACCACACAGAGGACAAGTGGAGGTCAGTTTAGTGCTTCATTGTATGCTGTGTGCTTACAGGTTTCTACACAGTCATACCAAGGATGCTTACAGCTAACAGATAAAAGCACTTCCTGGGTCAAGGGGACAAAACAGCTTTCGTGTGTTTATGTGTGTGTTTGAGACAGTGAAGTTGACCATTATATCAGGAGTAGGCAAGTCCCTTTTTGGTAAATAACTTCAGTAAATCTGCTGTGTTTGAATAGCGCACCAGACTCACATCTGCTCTCTTTCACAGATTCTACTGCTCTTATCAGTGACCACACTGCAGTTTCATGAAACACAGCCAACAACACTTTTCACAGAAAACAAGTGCAATTGACTTAACATTATTTTTTAACCAATTCCTCACCCTGGACCAAGTTCCTTAATGGTGTATACATTTTTGTGTCACACATTGAGCATAACCATACAGACTGAGCTGCTGGGAAGGCAAATAACTGAATGAATAGATACCACTAAAACAGCGTGTGAGTGCACACAGTAGTGTTTACTTTACACATTCTTAGCCTCTGGTCATCTCTTATCTCTTTAGCTTCTGTTGGAGGAGGTGCACATGTCCTACACACACCTATACATATCCCAAAGCCATACAAATGACAGTTATGTTTCCTCAAGAAGGAGTGAACTGCATTGAGATCATTTTAAAAGGAAAAAAAGTAGCGTCTCTTCTCCTGAGAATGCATGTTGAATATGGACTTCATTAACTTACCTTCCCCTTATGTATGCATCAGATGTGTCTAATGTTCCAATAGTAATGCAGAGAGCCATTAAAAGCTACTACTAATCAGCAGAGTAATGTTGAATCTCAGCCTCAGCATTTTGGCACAGTTCACAAATTTGTTCATGTTTATGTTCACTAATAACAAGTGGTAAAGGCTCTGAGCTACTACTTAGAAGGCTGTGAGCCCCAAAATCACCAAGCTGCCAATGGTGGATCCTTGAGAGATGCCCTTTAAACCTCTGTATCAGGACTGTCATATCACATCTAACCTGCTCTGACCCTAACTTCCTAAGAAGACAATTTCAGTATATGTAACAATACAGAATTTCCTTTTGTTTGTTTATAAAAGCATCTCAATAACCCATTAATAGTTCAACCAAAGAACATTATTGTGAGACAATAAAGTTCATATTACATGTTTTAAATTAGTATAAAATTGTTCTAAAAGGTTTGACGATATTTCCAACTAATATTCATAAACATAAACTAAAATTCATGAAAATTCATATTCATATAATATTCATAATACAGGACAGAAATTTATCTTGCTGACGAAATACATTTGGATTGTGTTTGGCTGAAACAGACATAATTAGTTACTACTAAAAAAACACAAGCTAAGATCATGATTGATAAGTAGTTAAACATTAGTAACATTTTAATATGCCGAGCCTGACAGGACACTTCTCACATACTTCTCTTTATTATGGTATTGTTGATGTGTCATTAGTGTCACAATAATCATTTGCAATCAATCAATAAAAATTTACAATCAATAAAATGACCAGAACAACTGGCCTAACCTATTAATAAAAGCACCTAACTAGGATTAACCATTTAAAACATTTATATTCTTAGTGAAGATATGTGGTATGAGATAACTGACTTTATGGAATGTTACTGCTATTTAAGCAATATTTTGGCCCTCAAAGCTAACAAGCTCATATACATGTGCATACCCTGCCCTGCAAAACCAGAAGACCTGATAGCCTTCGCTTTTTCCCTACAGTCCTCAGCATGCATTAGCCAAATATATCATGCATGCCATGGATTCCATCTGTTTTAGCTAGTGAGCCAGTTAGAAAAAAAACAGACAACTTGGTCCCAAAGTGGTTATACGCCGTCCAAATTGGGAAACCATTCCAAATTCCACAACTGCTACCTTCAAAACACATCGTCACCCAGAAAGATTTGTTCAAACTGGAAAAGCTCGCCCTGGACTTTTATGATCCAGCATTTTCCAATGCAGAACACAGCATCTGATTTTATCAAGTCTACTTATCCCCCAGCACCTCATGTTCAAAAAGGAAGGAGCTATAACTGGTGTTGACTCTATCAGAGCTATCAGAGGTCACTGACCTTTGACCTGAAAGGTCAGACAAAATAACCTCATGTTAGCACAGAAGCTAAAAATATGTTTTGTACAGTGGATCTTAACACCTCTAAATGTCTGTATACTGGACAAAACCCTACAGAAGAACACAATTAAGTATAATGTAGCTGATAGGGGGTAAGAGGGGGCATGCTTTCAACAGCCATAAAATGAATTGAGATAGCATTTCCTGCTGTGGCATAACCAAAGCTGTTAGCAAGAGCTGTTTTATTAACATTGTTAAAGGGTTGTTCTCTTTCTTGCTAAGGAACTTCATAAAATAATTTTCAGGATGAATATGTTCAGGTTCCCCTATGAGGACACAGTTACAACTCTTTATACTGACCAGTCTTTATAAGAAATTTTTCTGTATGTTTTTTTTTCTTTTTATCTTAAAAAATACTTCACAAAGTGAGGAGGAAGTCTTATCTCATATTAATTTTATAGTGTGACCTCAATTAAGAGATTTATTGTGCATGGATTATGCAGGTTATACTACACATAACCTGGCAGCACTTAACACTTTTTTCAACACAGCAAGTCATCAGCATTGTACATGTGAAACACTAACTGCTAAAAGATACACCTTTTTATTTTTATTACAATAAATGATAACACAACTCTGGGTATCAGTGAATTCCTGACACTGGCATCCAGACAGTAACCAAGCCAACTCTCTGATGCTTCTTTGGCTACTATTAGAAGTGTGATGGCTTTATGTTGTGTCCTATATCTACATGCAGGGTCTGTGTCATGTCAGTTTTATATATATAAATATATATATAAATAAATATATATATATATATATATATATATATACACTTATATATACACTTATATATACACTTATATATACACTTATATATACATATACATCCCTACAACTGCTGTAATCTAGACCAGTGGTTCCCTAACTTTTTGAAAGCATGGCACCTCTTTGTAGTGTAACATGAACAGCAACATGAATGTATTTTAAAAGCATAACAACAAACATAATATGAGGTGAAACAACCCATTCAATTGAACCGTCTGTCTTATACAACTGGATGATGCATGTCAACAGACTGATTTGGACCATTTACTGTATGTGGGAATCATTGGAACAAAACACATTTAAAGATTGATATTTAACTCTTTTAATAATTATAAACAACTCAAATTAATTTTTTTCTTTAGTTTCTCATTTGCTTTGTTCAAACCTAACCTTATTATATGGTATGATAGATAACTGCCACCCTTAGCCAGTTGTCAAGGCACCCCAATCATCACATACACCAACCAGGTATAACCACCTGTCTAATATTGTGTTGGTCCCCCTTTTGCTGCCAAAACAGCCCTGACCCATCATGCACTGTGTATTCTGACAATTTTCTATCAGGACCAGCATTAACTTCAATTGGACCACACGGGCCAGCCTTCACTCCCCACGTGCATCAATGAGCCTTGGTCTCCCCTGACCCTGTCACCGGTTCACCACTGTTCCCTCCTTGGACCACTTTTGATAGATACTGACCACTGCAGACCGGGAACACCCCACAAGAGCTGCAGTTTTGGAGATGCTCTGATCCAGTCGTCAAACCATCACAATGTGGCCCTTGTCAAACTCACTCAAATCCTTACGCTTGCCCATTTTTCCTGCTTCTAACACATCAACTTTGAGGACAAAATGTTCACTTGTTGCCTAATATATCCCACCCACTAACAGGTGCCATGATGAGGAGATAATCAGTGTTATTCACATCACCTCTCAGTGCTCATAATGTTATGCCTGATCGGTGTATTTCTACACAGTGTTCATTTAAAGCCTGCAGACTTAGCTGTGTAAGCTGTAGTGTGTTTAGGCTGAAAGTTTACACCTTGTCAGAGTGGTAGGATGAAGAACGGAGTGTTAAGCTACTGGACAGGATCCAGTATCCTCCTACATCTAACGGGAAGATCCCAGGCTGGCTCAGGATCCTCCCAGTTCGAGCTGAACTACTCTCACATGCAGTCTAGCTATAAAGTGCGTTTTTGATGTTTTTTTTTAAACATCTTAAACCATATCTACTAGTTTCCTATTCTTAGAGAGAAGCCATGAAATAAGTAATACAAGCACGTGATGGTGTTTTCTCCGCAAATAGAAGAATTCGATTTCAATTAAAAATACAAAAAGATAGAAATCCTACCTTTTTAATGAATGCAGTCCTCACTAATAGTCGTGCTTGACGTTTTGAAAAAGGGTCCAAAGGTCATTAGTGTGTAAGCGACAGAAATGTCAGCGGGAGATCGGTGTTGTCATGCCTGAAACAAGTGTGTGTGTGTGTGTGTGTGTGTGTGACTCTCCGCTTCTCTTCTCTTTACTCTCCTCCCTGTGTACAGCAGAGGCGGGAGGTTCCTCTAAATAATCACTGCATAATGAAACAACAACACTGACCACTAATGAACTGAATATCCACTGACCAAAACAACCTCATATCAGTCTGTGTGTGAAAGATAGCATAACTATAGACATTGCCCCAAAGCAGGTTAACATAAACAAATATATTATGGATATAAGTAATACATTTTAAACTTATCCCTAATGAGCAAGCCAGCTGCAACTGTGGCAAGAAAAAAAAATCTCCCTGGAGACGATGTGAGCAAGAAACCTTGAACCAGATTCAAAATGGAGCCCATCTTCATCTGAGTGACCCCAGAGAGTGTGATTATAAATGATTTCCCTTCTGTACCTGTGTACTATATGATCAAACAGTTCAAATTAATTCCAGGTTTAACAAGAAGTCTGTCTTTTTGAAGTTATTAACTGTTTACTAATGGAGGCTTAAGTGCAAAACTGATTGTGGCAATTGCAGACCAAATCCAGCTTCATGGTTTCTAAGTGGTACTATCCACAGAAATCCTGTATACACCGATCAGCCATAACATTATGAGCAGTGAGAGGTGAAGTGAATAACACTGATTATCTCCTCATCATGGCACCTGTTAGCGGGTGGGATATATTAGGCAGCAAGTGAACATTTTGTCCTCAGAGTTGATGTGTTAGAAGCAGGAAAAATGGGCAAGCGTAAGGATTTGAGTGAGTTTGACCAGGGCCAAATTGTGATGGCTAGATGACTGGATCAGAACATCTCCAAAACTGCAGCTCTTGTGGGGTGTTCCTGGTCTGCAGTGGTCAGTATCTATCAAAAGTGGTCCAAGGAAGGAACAGTGGTGAACCGGTGACAGGGTCATGGGCGGCCAAGGCTCACTAACGTATGTAGGGAGTGAAGGCTGGCCCATGTGATCCGATCCAACAGATAAACTACTGCTGCTCAAATTACCGAAGAAGTTAATGCTGGTTCTGATAGAAAGGTGTCAGAATACACAGAGCATGACGGGTCAGGGCTGTTTTGGCAGCAAAAGGGGAACCAACAGAATATTAGCCAGGTGGTCATAATGTTATGCCTAATATACATAATGTTAGTGTATCTCTGGGCTGTTCATATGGGCCATCCTCAACAGCAGTGAGCAGCCTCCAAGTGATGAGACTCCAACCAGAAGTCATGGATCAAGATGGATCAGGCAGGTCTGCAGAGCAGAAGGGGACAGGATCAGTGGTATCACAGGAGTAGCATGTGTAGCTCAACAAAGAGAGAGAGAGAGACAGAGAGAGAGAGAGAGAGATTAGATGTTATCACATAATAGGTAAGTACAATGTGCATTGTGTACATTGTGTGCAGAGTGTAAGCAGGAATGCCATGTAGGCAGCTAAGCCAAATCCCTGTGTGGATTGTAAATGTTGATTGAATATCAACACGAACATCTAGATTATAGTGTTTAACACATTCAGTAATTAAATACTTTACTACATTAATTAATAACATTTCACTCTTACTTACTGACTCTTTCTGTGCAGCCTGTGCTCAGTAATGCCTAAATAATTTATTCATAGTGAATTTTTTTCTCCTCAAACAGTGAATATGAAAGAATAGATTATTATATATTATGTGAGTAGTAAACTGAACTATAAATGCTGTGTTCCTGAATAGACTCCAGTTAGACTATTACACAAATGCCACGTCCCTGATTTTTTTTAAGGGATGTTATTCATGTTTGGGCAATTTATTATTACATGATCCTGGTTTGCCAAACCTGAGAGACCAGTTAAATACCATGGAAACGTGTGTATTGTGTGGTCAGCGAGGAACAAGCTTGACTAGGAAGCAGCGTAAAAACAATGCACCTGCTCTTTTATTAGCAAACACACTCACAGTACAAACATAGACATGGTTATCAAGAGAACAGGCTAAAGGAGAGCAAAACACAGCAGGCTTGATCCTACAAATAAACAACAGTCCAACACCTATCAAAATCATAACCAAACAAAGATATAAAAAACTAATGCTGTGGGGATCACAGGTATGCAAATTAGTACATGCTGAAAAAATGAATGAAGTGCAGACATGCTGCGGTATAATTTAATGATACTGAACATGATAACAAAATAATGCATTGCAGAGCCCTGGACCAGGGTTTGATCCCATGTAGAGTCTAATAAACCAAATAATCTCTGTATGGCTGGATCCAGTTGAACAGGATTGTTGAAAATAGAATTAGCGAATAAAAATGTCCATTAGCACAAATGCCTTACTGTGTGATGTGATGCAGAGTGTGGACGAATATGTTGACGTGATGCACTGATGAATCGATACAATGCAAAACAACAGTAAATGCAGATCTTTCATCTCTGTAAAATGAGATGAATAACCTACTTCTTTATACTTTTTTCCATTTAGGAAGCATTTCTTCGACAACATTATTCAGTACCTGAAGTGAGTGGAAATTTCACAATGTAGAGTGTGTTGTTTGTTTCCTGAACATGAGTAGCACATGTCACTGATGGTCATGATTACTGAAAAACAGACCTGTTATGTGGAATATCAGTATGCAAAAGAGCTTTTCTAAAATTTGTTAAGTTATTCAAGGATATAAGAGAGAAAAGTGCAGGGAAAACTGAGTGAGTTCTTTAGGTCCACTCTTTTTATTTCAACCGGTGTTACAGCTTTATTATCCATTTTAAAATTGTGTTTCTGCTTTCCCACAACTTTAGACTGTACAGACAGTACCAGAGGAAAAGGGGACAACCTTTTCACTTTTTCACTTACATCCTTTCACTCTCACCCCATCTTCCTTCCCTTCAATCATTTTCCCTTTCATTCTTAATTTTATTCCCTCTTAACTCTGTGTCAAAACATATTTTGGATAATCATGACACCATTCAACAAATGTTTTCAACCAATAATCTTGTGGTCTTCCATAATCTTGGTAAATCTGACTGATATCTGAATGGTCCTTTTGCTCTAACTGCTTAATGCTCTTTAGTTTTTAATCCAGTGTATTTCCAGCCATTTTCTGGATGTTTCAGATGGTTCACTAGATTTTTTGCTTAGGTTGCATTTTAACTTTTCACCCAAGAGCAAATCACAAGACAAATGTATCCTAAAATGTTGTTAAACACAGTTTTCCTAGGTCTTGTCCTGGAAAACTGACGAATCAACTTTTCAACTCTGGCTCACCTTAACATGTAAATTTGAAAAAAATTTTAAAAAAAACTGTATGAGTGAAATGGGCTGGTAAGTAGGGAAATATCACCATTCCTAATACAAATATTTGATTATTTTGTGCTTTTTATTTAAACCCCTACTTGGTAAAGAGAGGGAAAGAATGCATTTTTCCTGTTCACCCTGTCTAGTGAGGTTTTCATACAGCTCAGGTGAACTGGGTGCATGTACAAGGCAACCAAGGACAAGAAAGCCTAAGACACATATTTGGCTAGCAGTGATAAAGGAGGATGCGAATTTATAGCGTTGCTATAAGCCTAACTTGGCTATGAATACGAGATGAGCATATCTGGGTTCATTCAGGATCTTTCACTGAGAACTGGACTTGTGCAGGTGTAGTGAAAATCTGGCAACTAGAGCCTTACAACAGACATGACAGGAGAAAGGTTTCTCAAAGGTGTACTTGGAATTTAGTAAGGTATTGCAATTGGGGAACTATCTGATTTAAAAGTCACTATTTATATTGAATGTTATAGTAAAACTGATGCCCCTGTTACTGATTAGCAGTTACTGAATGATTCTCATTCACACAGTAGACAATTTAGCACAGATACAACCAACCAATGTGAGGACACACAGTGGATAATGGGCACTGATTGCAAAGGTGAACTTAATTAGTATACTCTAATCAGTGTTCTGTGGATGAGGACCTCTGCTGGTGAAATGTAGGATTGTCAGAAGAGACTTTATAAACAGGGCACCTAACACATTAGAGTTATTAATCAAATTGCCGATGGATAGATGCTAATGGATTCATTTAGTTTATGGGCATTTTTTCCATCGGTGAAGATGTTCATCTTGTTCGCAGTGCCTGTGCACATATAGGAAGCATCCAAATGCTCTAGAGCAGTGTTGGGTAGTCTTATATACAAAGGGCTATTGTGGCTGCAGGTCTTCATTGTAACCAATGAGGAGCCACACCTGATTTCACCTGGTTAATCAGCTACTCTTGGCCTAATCAGCTTTTTTTAGTCCCTGATTTGTTGAAACATCTGGAACCAAACTGACCCCATTGCTTGGGAGGTTTTCACTAGTAAAAAAAAGTTGTTTGGAAACTTTCTGTAATGTGTAACCTTAACATGCCTGATTAAATGAACGCTCTTTTGAGTTGGGTCAAGTCTATTAAAGTAAGGAAAGCACAAAACTGGGCCAAGATTGGGGTCTAAAACCCTGGGATTGGGAACATCTAGTTTGTGTAGAATGAGTTTGTGTTTCTGGTTAGCACTTTTCATGAGCTATACTACTAATTTCACTGCTAATTTCTCTGAAAGAAGTGAAATGCAATGCAACAGGCAATTACGTTCACTGCTAACAAAAATCAGCATTTAATTCATGAAAGTAAACAATGGCCTGCTGTGTTCACTGACAGGTAATGTGATGTAAAAGCAACGGAAAGTAAGTTTTGCTTTGCACCTAATCAGTTTAGGAATGCACATGGGTACCGTGTCAATTTGTCAATCACAGACATGGTAATATCTTATTAAGTAACCTGAAGGTAGCCACATCCCTATTTTTTAGTCCTTTACTGTTTTGGAATTTGCGATAATAATTGCAAAAGCTTTCTTTGCTGTATGTCAGTACACAGTCTCTTACCTGCATCATTTAACTTTTATTAAGCCCACTTTTATCAGACCTTGTTGTCGAGATCCTCTCAACAAGGTTCTTAGACAATATTCATAAAATACCTGCTCAGGTACTGTAAATAAGCACTACTTTAAAAGTTCTGCTAGATACAACTGTGTGTTTTATAAGAAAAACTACTTTTTACTAAGTTTTTTTCATTAGTTCTGACATTCTATTTTTTAGGTTTTTACATTTTATATAATTAAAGAAAGTAGCATATTAAGTAATAGGCCATGTCATCATTTATTTTTCTTCAGGAACTGTGTTATCCTGCTCTGGGTGGATCCACAGTCTATCCTAGGAACAGTAGATGCAAGGTGAGAATACACTACTCTACACACAAACAACACACACACACACACCTACACACCTAGGGACGTTCCACACATAGGTATCCTAATGCTGTGGTATCCTAATAGATTATTTTTAAAAACATAAATAAAGACTGTCTGGGATTACCAGAAAAGCAGATTAAAAATCTGTGGAGCAAGTGTAGCAGATTCTCCAGCATCAGCCAATTCCCTTATCAAACTACTTCAATAAAGAGGACTTACACAGAAAAATACAGATTTAAATCATATCAGATATTGACTTTATTACTTATATATATATAAATATAAAAATCAAATATATATATATATTTGTATATTTATATGTATATTTATATATATAAACCTTTCTGTTCATTTGCTTCACAGGTTTTGTACAGGAAATTAACTGACACACTGAGGTAGTGAATACATAAAAGTATACATAAGACAAACTTTATATAACAGGTTAAGTGCTTCTGAGCTAATGTACAGTGGAAAGCTGGATGAATTGTTGAAATGTGTTGTGCACTAGATGGCAGACGTGGGTTAAAAGTCAGCTGACACTCTTGGAAAAGTCTGGTGCCAGTATTCATCTGTGCACACTGCAGAAAGTGCTCCAGACAAACAAACAATCAAACAAATAAAAAAATAAAGTGTAATTAAAGGTGGTCTGGTTGTACCACTGTATTGACAATGTCAAGTTTACTGACACAAAAAGAAAGTTTGACAAAAGGGAAACAGAAAAAATAACAGAAATCTGCAAATCTGTAATAAATAAATAAATAAATAAATAAAAATAATAACAATGATGATGATGATGATGATAATAATAATAATAATAATAATAATAATAATAATAATTATAATAATATTTTTTTGTAGTAGTAGTATTATTCTGGTCAAACGTTTTCATCATCATTTGATGATGAATGAAAGATGAATAGGATATGTATACAAAATGAAGAGAAGCCTAGAGCACAGGTGTGTGTGTGTGTGAGAACAAAGAGTGGCTATTTTAGACAAGTGGAAACCAGAGACAGGATGTATCATGTACTGGTCCAGTCACTTAGGTTTCTGAAGGTCCCTCTAGGATCTCTCATATTTAAGAGCTCATATGTAATCAAATTCATTAGAACAAAAGCAATCCAGCTGATCATCAAGCTGAATTCTCATTGTGAGGCATTTGATTCATGAAAGCACATTATTTATAACTGTGTTGCTTAGTGTGTTTGAAACCAAATAGTCTGTAAATAATCGGATTGAATCCAATCAGATCGAAAAGGGTGATGTAGACCTGAAACAATCTGATAAATAGGAAACACTTAAATGTGACTATTTCCTCAATTGAATGCACATGTTCTCTTTTTCGGCGCTAAGTGTCCTGTTTTTTGTATTGTCTTTTTGTACTTATTGTTTTTGCACTGTTTTGTCTTTGCTCTGTTTGCACCTAGTTGCACACTTTGCACTTTATGTGGCTAGGACAAACTTCTGTCCTAGCTCTGTGTTGTTATTTTTTGTGTTTACACTTTATGTTGTATGTTTATGTAGCACCAGGTACTGGAGAAACGTTGTTTCATTTCACTATATACATTGAAATGGTTGAAATGACAATAAAAGCTTCTTGAATCTTGAATTAACTTCTTCAGTAATTTGAGCAACAGTAGCTCGTCTGTTGGATCGGATCACACGGACCAGCCTTCACTCCCCACGTGCATCAATGTGCCTTGGCCACCCATGACCCTGTCGCCGGTTCACCAGTGTTCCTTCCGTGGACCACTTTTGATAGATACTGACCACTGCAGACTGGGAACACCCCACAAGAGCTGCAATTTTGGAGATGCTCTGATCCAGTCATCTAGCCATCACAATTTGGCCCTTGTCAAACTCGCTCAAATCCTTACGCTTGCCCATTTTTCCTGCATCTAACACATCAACTTTGAGATCAAAATGTTCACTTTCTGCCAAATAGATCCCACCCACTAACAGGTGCCATGATGAGGAGATAATCAGTGTTATTCACTTCACCTCTTAGTGCTCATAATGTTATGCCTGATCGGTGTATATAAGATTTCCGTATCATAAACAATTTCATAAACAATTTTTTGGTGATAAGTTGAGCTCTTACTAGTTTTGGGCTACTCTGCAACATGCTCACTGTCTTGCTCGCCTGCTTCACCTTGTCACACCTAAATTTCACAGAACCCGAGAGGCTCAGGTATCACTGATCACTAGTGTATACAAGCATCATTCCTCAAACTGTTGTAAGTCAGAATAATCCTATTTTCATAACTGAAATGCTTTAAACTTTTGATAGATTTAAAGGACAGCTGCAAGTTCTATAAAGCATGTGCTCAAAAATACAACCTGATAAACAGGAACTTAAAACTGACACAGCAAAAGGAAATAACATGTAGCATAAGGCAAATAGATGTAAATGAGACTTGATCATATTTTAAGCTGTTTTCAAACAATGGAGAGGAACAGCTGACTACCACGGGGAAGCACAAAACAAATGGCTTCTTCCACAACATTTCAGTGCCTTACAACTGCAATGTTCATCAAAGCCACACATCATGATGATAAAGCACATTTAAAACATCCAGAGAAAATAAAAGTTATTCACCAAGCAATACTTGTGGCACAAAATCCAGGGAGTCAGGTGTAAGTGCAATGATTTTTAAGGATAAACATTTAAAAAAAATAAAATAAAAAATTACAGGGAAAGAACCAAAAACTGAAACAACAAAGGATTAGACAAAGGACAGAAAACACTCACAGTACAAATACTATAACATATAGTGACAATACAACATGCTGTATATAATCTTTAAAACAAATGAAGAAAGAGTGAATCTCAGAACTTAAACAGGATGACTAATTGGGGAACATACAATAAGACAAGTGTACACAAACACGAACATGAGGCAGATGACAAAACAAGGAATGTAAAAAATGTGAATGAGGCTGCAGTTTGGTGATCTGAAGAAGAAATATCCGGGTGAACATGACACCTTGTTTCAATCAGTGCATTATGTCAGCTCTGTCAGTGTCTTAAAACTACTTTAGACTTTATTTACTTCTGTCCATAAACAGTATCACCACATTACATGGACTCCATTAAAATTGTCGTCATACTTAATTACACCTCCTTTCACAGATTATGACCAGAGCTCTCTGGGGATTTTGGGTTTTTGTGTCTTTTTGTTAGTCAGAATCATCTGACCAGTGCTGGAGAACAAAGGAAGGGTCATCCTTGTAAAGGCCAATTAAACTTTCCTTTTTCTTCTTCATTTTTTTCTAGTGTTTTCTTTAAGCCTTAAGCCTGAGGAATGTTTGGTAGGCAGATGACTGGCTGATGAGCCGGCGAGTCGAGTCTGGTAACATGCTGAGGAGACGTGGGAGAGCTGAGAGAATGTGGCGCCCTAGGACGCACCGACCGCTCTGACAGCATTACTCACACACACACACACACACACACACACACACCCCAGCTGAGGAATTCTGTACAACATTCCGCATCATATCCCTCACAACCTGCACAGGTTCCTATTAAAAAACCCCCACACTTTACTTTGTTGCTTTATTTTAGTGCCTGGTTTTTCAGCACTGGATCTTCTTATTCCATAAGTGTAACAGAAATATTGCAGCGCTTGTTCCACCGTAGTAAAAAAAGCACTGTTTCCGAAATCTAGCACCGATCTGGGGAGTGTGGTTTACGTAAACCTTTTACTCCTCTCCTGTATAGATTGATTGGGTCGAAAAAGGCTTCAGTGAAATTCTGCCAACATCTGCATTCAAGATGTTTGGGGCAGCTTCACTTAAGCAGCTTTTAAACGTTACATCCTTCTGATGGTGCAAATACATTTAAGATTATTGTGTGTGTTGTTTAGTAAAAATATGTGAGTTATTAAAGGACAGCTGGTTACTGGAACATTAGATTTTGGACTTGAATTTCTGATTGTTTGTGATGGCTCAGCTTGCTGATCAGTTGATTGCTTTGTCAGTAGAAGTCTCGTCACCATTAGAACCGAGAACACAGATCCCTATTTAAATCCATTCTTTGTTTTATCTGAGCTATGTGACTGAGATACAGTAAAAGAACGGTTCTTTATAAATAATTTATTCATTGCTGTCTGTTTTGGCCTTAAAAGCTCTGATCAGCTAGTAGCACCTATTACGAAATGTAAAAAATAAAACACCTGGGGTATGCTGTTACAGGAACAAACCAAGCCCATGGTACTGTGATGTAACCAGTCAGATAAAAGCAATAAAACAAAACTCCAATAAAAATAATTAAAAATAAATACCACAAAATACCCCTACAATTACAACTTCTCATATAATAATTTAAGAAAATATGTCATTACTCTTAACATTTTACAGGTACTTTAAATGTGAAAGAACATCTGTGAGACAAGTTATTTCCTGTCATTTCTAACAACATTGTCATTCCCTCAAAGGTATGTCTCTCTCTCTCTCTGTCTCTCTCTCTCTCTTTCTCTCTCCCTCTCTCTCTCTCTCTCTCTCTCTCTCTAAGTTAATAAGACAAAAAGACAGCTTGTCATGTTACTGAAACTGCAAATGCAAAGAAAAACTACTGACCTTATCCTTAAACAAAGACAATGTGACTCCTTCCATAAACGTTAAAATAAATGTCTTGTGATTATTAGACTTTAGATTGTGTGACCATTAAGTCCCTGTGAATAAGCTTTTAGAAAGAATATATATACACTACTCACAAAAAGTTAAGGATATTTGGCTTTCGGGTGAAATTTCAGGATGCACCTAAAATGCACTATAACCTTTACAGGTGAACTGAATTTGACCTTCTCTACACTTTTGAATGCACATGTCCAACTGTTCAGTGTTTCAGTACTTTTTGCATAACTTGCTGTTCTCTAACAAGGTGCTTAACGGCAAAATTCACAACTGGTGTTTGATCCATGAATCGACCAATAAATTTTCTGGTTCAATTAGAATTGGTATTTAAACTGTCCTCTTCATCATGCTGTTCACATTTTGACATCATGAGACCAAGACGACACCTAACAATTGATCAACAGTACCTCGCCATTGCGAGGCTTCAAACAGGATGTTCTCAGAGGGAAGTGGCCACTGAGAGTGTCACAGAGTGTCATCAGCAGGTTGCGACAGAGATACAGAGAGACTGGAAGAGTCACAGAAAGGAATAGAAGTGGACGTTCTTTGGCCACATCCCACATTGATGACCGCTTCATTGTGAACAGTGCCCTGCGGAACCAGATGATGAATGCCACTCAACTCCAGGCACATTTAAGGGAGGTGAGAGGCACCCAAGTGTCACGTCAGACCATTCGAAACCGTTTACATCAGCATGGTCTGCGTGCTAGACGACCAGCAAGGGTACCTAACCACACCACCAGGCACAGGCGTGGGGCCAGGGAGCATTTACGCTGGATGAGGGACCAGTGGGCCTCAGTGCTGTTCTCTGATGAAAGTCGATTAACGTTGAGCAGAAATGATGGCTGCCAACAATGTGGGAGAGGTGTGTCTACTCAATACAGAACTGCCCTACATCTTGTGAATAGTACAGTGACAAGCCAATACTACCTGAATAGCATCATTAATCCAGTCATTGTGCCCCTGCATGAACAACTCAGGCCTAATTTCATCTTCATGGACAACAATGCTCCAGCTCATCGAGGTCGCATCATTAGGGAACGGCTGCTGGAGGCTGGGGTACCTCAAATGGAGTGGCCTGCACTTTCTCCAGACCTGAATCCCATAGAAAACCTATATATAAGTATATATATAGTAGAGTGTATATATATATATATATATATATATATATATATATATATATATATATATATGTATATAAACTAAAGCATTGGCTTCCAATAATGTCAAAGCTTTATAATTATAAGCTTATAAAATTATACAATTTATAGCTTTTATAATTTCTATTATAATTTCTAATATATGTAAATATGTATGAGTTTCTAAATTTGAGGGTCTTTAGCAAGTCTCAAAATAAGCTATATACCTTTAAATCTAAATGAAAATCATATGTCAAGGAGAGCGTGACTGTCCTGTTTCACACTATTCCAGGAAACTGGTACAAAGCTGGTACATATTTATGTTGCAGAGAATCACTCCCTCATAGAAACTTAAGTGAGAGGAGTTCATAGTTACCTGGTATTATGCTGTAACAAACATTGTTCAGTTTTTCAAAAAATAGCTTATTATGTCTAGTTTAATTCCAGGTGAAAGAGGTTGTGTGAAATAGTGTGTGATGATTATATTGCATATCACAAGATATAACCCCCCCTTCTGCCTCAGTACTCATGACCTGGCTCAGCAATGTCTACAGACGTGCTACTTTACAGAATTGTGTAGAATTATTCATATCAAAAGTAAATAGATAAGTGCACAATGACAGAAATTCCAAATATGATTAATGAGAACCTGTTCACAAACCAAGCTTCTTTGTGTCTCGTGTGTACTTGGACTTGGCAGCATGCAAATGCAACGCTGTGACCAGGAAAATCATTTGTAACTAGGAAAAACAGTTAGTGTAACTGGAAGCACAAGACCTACATACATTAAAAAAAAAAAATCATGAACATGAACATGTGATCAGGGGCACAATTTATATTTGCATTTTTGATTATTTTCTTTAAAAAAGGTTTTCAGACTGAGTCACTGAGTCAGCTGTCATTTGACTACAGTTTGATTTACTCTAGTGGATGATTTCATGGAAACCTTTTAATGAGGTTTCTGTAAGCTTTTCTGGGTGTGATGATTTAGTAGTTTCTATCCAACCTAAGTTTCATAATCACTTTCTTCTCAGTGAACATGTGCTTGAGTAGGGAGGGGCTGGAGTAGGAGTGCTGCATATCTTATCTGTTTCACTGCCAAACAGGCCTTTTTCAAATAGCTCACATTCTTAGGCATCCTTCACCTCTGCAGCTGGAAAATGTATGTGAGTCTCTGTTTCAGACAAACACTGATTTAGCATGACAAAGCCTTTTATCTGTCAATTCTAACCATCTGTATGGAAATATTTAAGCTCTAAAAGATCAGAATTACAGAGATAAAGCTCTAGCGTATGTGTGTACACGTGTGGGTATAAATGTCTGCCCAAAATGATCTTTAATAACGAATTTTGTTAAGAAATTTAAACGGCCTGATTGTGATAGAATCATAGCATTTACATTTACATTTCTGGCATTTGGCACACACACTTTTCGAGAGTGACGTACAAAAGTGCTTTGAAGTCTCTATCAGTGAATACATTAACATTGGTTCAATAGGTCACAGACTTAGAATACCATCAGCCAATTTTTTTTAACTACATACAACAATACATAAAACAAACAAATAAAGCCTTGTTTGGAGAAATCTTAAAAGTTTAATCAAGAGGTGAAACAACCTGGGCCACATCTGGGACAAAACGTGACCATATACTGACTAAGAGTTTCATATGGAGCCTAAATATAGCTATTGTTCATTTAGTCATTTAAGAATCATGTTCTTCATTTGAGGCTTACAGTAATACCAACAGCTTCTGTACTGCTGCTGTGACTCATTGAGATTAATCTTTAATCAAAATGCCTTAAGTAATATAAACTTTTAATTAACATATCTCAGTAGGGTTTGCTGAGAAATATCCGGTATGACAGGATGAATACTTAAATAAAAGTGATGATGGTTAAAGTAATCAGCATACATGTATGACCAGGAAACAGGCAGCTTTCTGACAAATAAATATGCATTGCGTGCTAGTGACAAAGAGGTGAAACACTGACAGAGATGAGTCAGAGCAGCCAATCATGAGGTGATAGCAGTGACAAAACATGTACAGGTTCATGAATCATTACATGTATTTGCATATCTTAGCAGCCATCCTCCTCAGCTATTCTATGAACTTCCTACACTGCAGTCATAATACAATCATATGGGTTAACATAGTTAGAATTGCAGTAAATCTCTAAATGTTCTGCTATCTCAGAGAATTTTCTGTTCATGAGCATGTTTATTTTGGGTGGCTTGAACAATTCTTGTTCATTTATAGGCAACGAGTAGAGATGATTTATGGTGATTTATGGAAATTCATCACATTTACACCGTTATGTTAATACCACTTGATTAAGATTTTTTGACTTTCAAACAATCTTACAATCCAAACATTTCGATTTTAAAGGAGTTGAGTGTTGCACAGCTCAGTTTCCAGAAATTAAACTAGAAGCAGGTGCAAGACTGTTATAGGAAGGACAGAAAGGACAACTCTTGGGCACAAGCTCATAAAAACTGGTTAAAATTGGGATGGGGGGGTCTTTTTCTAGTTTTCAGCTGACTAGTTTCAGCGAGTCTGTGCCCTTAGACTCCGATCTTGGTTCCAGTTAAACTTGCTGTGATCGTCAGCTGTTAGCAGAAGAAAGCATCCACTGTAGTGTATCTGCTGTCTTTCAGCCCATCCACATCTAGGATTAATATTGCTGTGTGTTCTGAGATGCTGTTCTGCTCACCAGTATAAAGTTCTTATTTGACTTACTATAGACTTCCTTTCAGCTCAGACCAGTCTGGACATTTTCCTCTGATCTCTCTCATCAACAGAGTGTTTCAGCCTACAGAATCTCCAGTTACATGTTTTTGTATTTGGTGTTGTTTTTGCACCATTTAGAGACTGTTTTGTGTGAAATCAGCCCATCTAGCACAAACATCTATGCCATTCTGATTTTTAATGTGAACATTAACTGACCTGCATAAGTTAATAAGTGTTTGTTTGTTTGCTTGTTTGTTTGTTTTGCATTGCGCTGCTGCCACCACGTGACTGGCTGTTTAGATGACTGTATGTATGTGCAGGTGAACAGGTGTTCCTATAATAAAGTGGAAGGCTGAGTGTAAATCAAAACCTGCCGCAAATCAATAAAGAAGCTGTTAGCGCCATTAACAGTGTACTGTGGTTAAAACATCTCCTAACAGTTGTTCTGGCCTGAGCCTAAATATGTTTCCTTTTATAATCGAAGAGAATGAAAATAGCTTTAGCAGCAGCCTTGGCACAGCGATAAGGATCCTCCCTTTCCTTTAAAACGCCACATTTTCCCGCAGCGAACATTTGACTGAAAGTTCATCACTTTTCCCCGGTCTTTGCTGCCGATTGTTCTTTATAAATAGTTAGTGACATGTTTAAGGTGACGGCGGTGTGAGGCAAGAACAGACTTTGCCCCGCCTACCGGTTTCCATGGGAACGGCCAATATTTCACCGCGAGCCAGTTTCTCCCTTTCTCCTGCGTAGAACGGCGTGGCCGCTTGACGTCATTGTTATTGAAGGCACGTAGCCCCGCCCTTTGCCGACGCTCTAACGCGCGAGCCCGTGTTTCTCAGGCAGTACTGCGGAGTGGCGGATCTGCGTCGTGTTCAGGCTCCTGCGACCTAATGCGCCTTACAGGCAGCTGAGTCAGTCAGTGGCGTGGGGACTGAAAAGCCGTGGACACTGAGGCTACTCGCGGGGAATAAACATGTCGAGGAATCAGAGGACGCCGCAGAAAAACACAGACACTGTGGTCGAGGTGAAGAGCAAAGTAAGTCCAATCTGATCCGATTCTACACTTTGCACAGCAATGCGTTCAGACTGATCCAGAGGAAGATGTCGGTGCTGCGGGTTTCACAGATGACCCACTGGTTCTGCTGGTTGTAGTGTAGTGGTCAGTCCAGGAGAGAAACGCTGATGGTGCTGATTGCGACGCTGTGTTGACAAGTGAGATGTGCGAGACGAGCCAGTCTGGTTTATTCTGACAAAGACTCCACCGGACCTTTTTCAGGGCTATCCCAAAACTATAGCGGGTCATATCATACCAACAATAACCGTGTCTCGAGCAAAATCTAAGCATTAATGTGCATGTAAACGCCCCAGTCTGGAAACACCGGTTTGCTCAGATGCAGCGCAGTGCTGGTGCAGTGTGAGGGATCTCCTGTAGACGCATGAGGAGAGGAGATGTGGACCTTCATTAACACACACCATCGAGCCATAAACACCATTAACCACCTGACTTATGCATGCCTCCGCTCACATGACTGGGATTTGTATAACTTGTATTATTTTATTATTATTATTATTATTATTATTATTATTGATCAATGTCTTTAGCTCTGAGTTCTCATAGGCCATTGTTTATGTTTATGATTAACTTAGGATCCAAAATCTTCAAAAGCTTTTTACCAAATATCAAATCAGGACTGTTGTTGATTTTCACAATCCCAAGATTTTGTTTTTTAATGAAAGCTTTACCTAAGACATGTCATTGATACATATATTAAAAAGAAAATACATGACGGTCAGTTGTATATGAAGATTATACTTTGGAAAATTTCGATTCACTTGTCATCACACACACACACAGACATACATGTTGCTTCAGCCTTCCCCCTCAAAACACACACACTCACACAGACAGCCATTATGGTTTGTGTGGTGTTTGTGTTTTTTGGTGTTCGCTGTGGTATTGTGTGAAAACTAAGAATAGCGATAGAAAAAAATGTGACTTTCTTCTGTGTGTCTTATGAAATTAGAGGCTCTATTCTGACCGAGACCACTTGACTTAGGCAAGGAATGGAAGTCGGATGTGGAGACAGCTGAAGGGAGTAACAGGCTGAAAGCAGGGACGCAGACCTGGGGTTGTGGTGTTGCCTCAGCTAATGGTTGTGCTTTCTACAGGACTGTAGCAGTGGACTTTATCTGGGTCGAAGAGCTGCGGTTGGTTAGTGGTTATGAGCCCTTGAGTTATAAGTTTGTACTCTGCCTCACTTGCCTGATGAACAAGTACAAAAAAATGGGATACTATCTTAAACTTTCTCTCACCTTCACTCTTTCCCACCCTCCATCGCTCAGTCATGAGGGAAGAATTTCTAAGGTATTTGAACTTCTGATGATTTCATATGTAGATCTTTAGTGAGTCAAACACCATGCTAAATGTTAAACCAATTTGTGTCAGCTTGGGCGCTATATCACACTGACAGCTCTCCCTCCTTCCTCTCATGAGTCATGGCAGGGGCTTTATTTAGGATCTCATCACAGAAAGATTTTTTTTAAGTCTCAGGAACCTGAATAGATGCCACGGCACAGTGCTTCTTCTAAGAGACTTTTTAATGGAGTGCAGCTTGAGACTGATCCTGGCATGGATTTAGTCATGTGGTTCACAGTTGATTAGCATTTTAGTATTAGCAACATCGCCAGTGTGTGGCTCTGAAGAAACAGCATTAGCGTGAGTATTAGAGAAAGCAGTTGTCAGGAGCTTTGCATGCTCCCGTGTACTCTGCATGATTCTGGCAGGTATAATCCCCCTGGATGTTTTTGATTGCTATAAACTATTTGGTTTTAAGAGGGTAATGTGTGTGCATGTTTGCTCAGTAAAGGAATCCCTTTTTATATCCCTTTTGTTGTCAAATTCTGTCTCATTTTAAGATGGTATGAGAGAGAAATCACCTAAAATGAATTAGTGAATACTGCAGACTATTTGACTTTCTCAGTGCAGTGTGTTTTTAGTATGTCTTTACAGATTTCTACTCAAAATCCCAAACTAATTAAGAAAATATTCATGAGCCGGACTTCAGAGGAGGCTTTAGCTTTTTTTTTTAAACTGAAGAGCAGAAACATTTAACATCATTTAACATTAAACAACATTTAACATTTTCTTCAACAATTTGAACAGTTTCTGTTTATAAAGCAGATTTTTAGTTGTAGTATTTTTTTTCTCATGATATTCCTGTTCGCTTAAATAAAGTGATGTTTAGAAAAAGTTCATATTCATACAAAATGACGATTTTGTAATGAAAAAACATCTAAATAAGATGGATATGAAAGAGTTTATTGTTACATAAATTCTTTCGAATGAATGATCAGGAATAAATAAGTGTGTGGTAGGTTTTTTAGCCATACGGGCCTGAAATAAATCAGTGAGTAAAAAAGAAACAGCTTGGTATCTGTAGAACTCCCCTTTACCCATCACGGTATCAGTTAAACACGGCACTGTGTGAATGGACTTTATACAGAAGCTATTCTTAGGTGCTTGAAACCATGTTAATAACTTTCATTGTCACCATGTTGCGCCTCTTTTGTTTTTTTTCACGACGCTTAAAACATCCTACATACCTTTGTGTAAGTTGGGTTGGTTTACTCCCCCTAAAACCCAGCACTGAGAAACTCCTCAGATGATCTCCTCAGTGTGTGTGTGCTGATGTCCATCTCTGTCTTGATCTTTACCAGAACTGGACTGACACTAGCTCAGTCTTTTTCTATTCAGCTTTCACTTCAGTGGCTCCTGTAATGCTGTAATTTCACATCAGTGAGATAGCAGGGTGCAGGTGGCCTTCAAATTGATACTGAGGAGAGCTGCTCTGTGTGTGTGTGTGTGTGTGTATTTGTGCCCTCAATTTTAGAAACAAAGTAATCTCAGTCTGTTGTAAAGAAGATAACAATTCAGATTCACTGACTTATAAGAGTCAAAAACTGACTCGTCTTCTGATGGATTGTTTTGCATTAAATGAATATTCCAGAGTTTTTCAACTTTCCTTCACTAAGGAAGAACACATTATGTTATATAACTCCAAATTCTCCTTTTAGAAAAGTAGTCCTAATTCCAGAAGGACAGATTTAGAGCTTTACAGATTCTATGGACTGGAGAATTGTTGCGCTGTATAAAAGCATTTCTCATAAACAATTTTACAGGCCGCTCCAAAAGCTGTCCTGAGACTTGCACTATAAGTGAGCTTTGGGGGAACCAGGTTTTCTGCTTATTTTTCAGCACAGAGAGATATTTTAAAAAGAGTTTTCCTGCAATCACACAGGAGATAGAGGTTAGGTTAGAAGTTCGATCCTGATGCCCTGTTCTCATGTCTGAGGAAGGTTTGTGTGGGATTTTTTTTCTTCTTCTTCAAATTATGTTCATTATAGTTTTAGCCAATAGAATAGGATCACTTACGTAGTCATCTCTGCGATGTGTAAACATATTATTCTGGGAATATGTATTATGGCCTTGTTGTGTGAAGAAACACTAAGAAGGCAACCTCCTGTCTTGTTTGGTCTATCTTATTGTGTACTTGTACCCGAAGATGTTTCTGTTTAAGCTGTAGGTTTTTAGAGACCAAAACAGACCAGATAACAAAATACTCTGGAGATGTAGAGACCACTGATGATCAGACCATTCATCAGACTTTCTTTTGTTTACTGCATGTTTTGTGTCCACTTAATAACATACTGTTGCCTGTCTTCTCTTGTTCCTGATCTGACTTCTGAAAGATTGACCACATTTGTGTTTCTTGCTATAGTTTGAAGCAGAATACCGGCGATTTGCGCTGCAGAGGAATGGCACCGTCAGCTTCCAGGAGTTTTACCGGCTGCTGCAGAAAGTGCACCACATTCCAGGTGTTGATGTGCTACTGGGCTACGCTGACGTCCACGGAGACCTGCTTCCCATCAACAACGATGACAACTTCCACAAAGCGCTGTCTTCCGCCAATCCTCTGCTGAGGATTATCATCCAGAGGAGAGGTAAGGAGCTGTGGTGTAGGGAATGCAGGGCGAAATGTTTGTGGGTGTTGACCCTGAGGATAACACAATCAGGTCCAGACACTTGATTCAGTTGTCTTGGTTGTCTATGAGCTCAGGGAAGCAGAATTGGGTAGATAGCACTTTCCTCCATGTTGTTCTGTGGGACAGGATGAGCAGCAGAAGGTGTGGTAGCTAGCTTCATGTGCCTTGGAGAAAGCACATGCTAAGGTGTATGGCAGCTGCTGTGTGATGGCAGAGCTAGTGGGTGAAAACTGGCAAATAACCCAATTGGAAGAAAACAGAATAGTAAGTAATCTATTGGAAAAGTAATCTATTGGATGATGAAGACTGATGGACAAAGTTTAAACAAGTTGCACATAAGGGTTAACGTGAAGGGTCAGAGAGGGATTGAGACAGCCCGTTATTCATTTTCTAACTCAGTATAATATTAGTACTCATCACTGGGTTTCATCATGCTGTTGTAAGCACGAATGATGATGGTGAGGGGGATAGGGGTTGGATCAGAGGTAGTTTGTGCCAGTCAGACCCGTCTCAGCCATAAGTTTGGCTCTGAGCCAGATCAGAGGAATGCTGAAAGCTGTGCAGAGGGCAACAAGAATACAGGGTGCTCATCTCTCCCTTTTCTCTCTCTCTCTCTCTCTCTCTCTCTCTCTCTCTCTCTCTCTCTCTCTTTCTCTCTCTCATCCCCAGTTTTCCATTACTGCTGAAGTCACAGTCTGTGTTACTGATCAAACTTCAATCTCCAGTATAACAGCCCTGAAATCCCAGCATTCCTCCTCAGCTTAATGTTTCTGTAAAACAATTTTAAAACCTTATTTTTCTGGCCAGATTTAGACATCACCAGTTCCCACCCACTAGCTTGTTCTCTCCTATCACATTGCAGCTTCCAAGTTAGTGCATCATGCTGCGTCACAGAGCAGCTAAATTCGCTCAGATGAAAGCACTGACTGTCCTCTACAGCCTACATGAGCTTACAGATGCCCACGATTAGCCATTTTTGCTCTGATTGGCAGGGGAGACACGAATGCTGGGTGGATTATGCTCTCTTGGGGCTTCTGGCCATGAATCACTGTGGCATTGCCAGGAGTTGAACTCGTGATTACTCAATGATAGGGCAAAAGCTTTTCTCTTGGAGCTGTAAAATGCTTTGTGAATATACAAAAGCACTGTGAGTATACTGGGACTGTCCTCTACAATCCTGAGTTTGTAAACATTCTGCCCAATAATATTTATGAGCTTTATCCTAAAAGCATGATTTCACAGTGATGCCCCTTGCAACAGTTTCTGGGGTATATACAGTGCTGTAATGCCTCAGTGGCTCAGTTACTGTGGTGATTATCTCTTTAGTGACCGTGTGGCTGTTTACTATCAATGAGGGACTTTTAAGAAAACACGATGCAGTGTGTAGAAGTGAACATAGAGTCTGTCGTCTCAGTAACCTTATTATATTTCACAGTGTGTTTGACGGACCATGAGCAAGAGAGGCTTTGTTATTTCCAGTGCCTTATTAAGCTGTTTAGTGGAAGTGGAAGATCAATGGTGTGTGTGTGTGTGTGTGTGGGTGATTGAAGGACAATGTGTGGGTCCTACTAACTGTTCTGAATGAAAGGTTATCGCTGTTTCAGCATTATGACCTGGCTCTCAGCACTACAACAAACACACACACACACACACGTGGATGAACTCAACACAACTAGCTGGATTGTCGTAATAAAAGAAAGGAAGGGTGAAACCCAGCAAGGTGTGGTGCTTTGTTTTGGTCTCAGTTGGTGATCACAGTTGTGGGTGGATCAGTTTTGACTCTGTGGGGGAGACTGAATGGTTTGATGACTATGAAAATGTTGTAAATCGCATGCTACTGCCTTCAAAGTCATCAGCTCTACACTGAAAAGCTACACTGAAACCGATCTGGAGGCTTGTGGTCACTTTTTACGAAGACTTGTCATCTGGTCTGTATATGAGAGAGACAGAAGAAAAGGAATGCATCCACATCTATGTAATTTTGTAGAAACCTAATTTAACTCGCAAATAGAACTCATTATGCATTGAAGGACAGAGGCCTTTTCATTAGTGTCCTTGTTTATTCTAGCACCCAAGGTCCACCTGTTCATGCTGACTCAGAAAAGAACATTTTCAACTCAAATGGCTCTGTGGATGAAGCGATTAAACATGGCAATTAAACACCCCCTCAACACTTAGTTGGACTGAGTTGTCCATAGCACGCGCACACACACACTCTCTCTCACACACACACACCTTCTGAAATGCATTGTTTTAGCTAGTGTTAGCATTTCTTATGATTTGTCCAGTTTGAAAGTGGTTAGAGTTTTGAGTATGAGTGTGTGTATGCTGAAATTAAGAACCAAAGGAGAATAGGAAGCAGCTTGGATTAAATCTGTCCATCCTGTATGTAGTTTCCCATCTCTCTCTTTCCCTCTCACAGTCTCTCTGCCTGCTAACCGGTTCCTGTTTAACTGTGTTTTATTAAATAAAACATTTCCAGAAAGGCCTTGCCTTCAGAAAAGCAGCAGCTGGAGGGAGCACTGTCATTGGCTGAGTCTACTTTTATCTCCTCTGTGAGATAACACCTCATTGTTTTTGCTGCATTGGACATTTTTGGACTTTTTTTTTTGCTACACTAGCGCAAGTTTCTGTTTAGCAAGCTGCTGAGTCTCTCTTAATTCTCTGGGCTTTAGTGTGTTGATTCTTTTTCTGAGTTAATATGACTACACAAGGATATATAGCTTCCATTTGATAGCTAGATCTATCCGTGTGGTATAATTTTTATATCACACCCGGACACACAGTACAGCTATCATCTTTTTGTACTTGTGGCGAAAGAGAAATCATTTGGCTAATGGAATTTTTCAATCACTACCTCCCACACCATCGGCACCCGCATCTCATCCTCCATGATAATGAACGGCAGGACGTTACAAGAGTCATCAGTACTACATTCTCCTTCACTAAGTGTGTGGGACACTAACACAAATTGCAGCTCTGTGCGCTGGTCTGTGGTGATTTTCTAGGTGTATACAGTAGTAGGTGTTGTTGAAGTGTGGAAAATCACAAAGGAAACATAACAGGAATTGCAGACTGGCCAGACGAGTTCTGAAGAATGTAGTTTTTAAAAAGCACTTGTGTTTACGATGCCAGGAAATGTCAGGCTTTGAATTGAGGCACAAACTTGATTTACAGGTAACATTAAACTACGGTGATTGTTTGGATCTTACATTTACGTGGTAAACCTATTTGCAGTGACTGAAAGTCTGATTAACTTCAACTCTCTTCTTATGTAACACTTGTTTCATGTCAGGCCTTGTGTTAACCCTTTTTGTGTGATTACTTTGTGTGAGCAGCCAGTGGATTGTTGTGGCTTGCACTTGATTCTTGTCAGTTGTTGGAGCGCTTAATCTTCTAGCACTTTCATCTTATTATACTTATACTATTTTATTCTCACTTGTTAAATAATTTTGGCTGCAAATGAGACGGCACAGTGATGTAGTGGTTTGCACGTTTCTCACACCTCCGGAGTTGGGGCTTTGATTCCTTTGAATCGTGACCGTAGGCTGATTGGCATCTGTAGTGTGTGAATGTGATTGTGCCCTGTGCTGGGCATCCCTTGACCCTGTGTAGGATAAAAGGTACAGGAAATGGAAGGATGGATGGATATTTGCCAGAGGAATGATTGTAAATATTATTAGTTGAATGACTTGTACTCAGACATGTATTGAATAACTCCAGTCCTACGTCTGCCTTGCTGATTAGAAATCTAATTCTACATCCTTATTTCTGTAAAGCTGCTTTGTGACAATGTCTATTGTCATTGAATTAATTACGTCAACACCCAATAATCTCAGTCACATGATATCCTTACACAGATTTTTCTAAAAATACTTGTCTGCCACCAGCTTTTATCAGCAGAGAAGTCAACAAAAATATTATCAAGAAACAGATGGAAAGTGGTATAGACTGGTCCTGGTACTGCCATGATATCATTATCATTCCAGACTCCAAGCAGAGTGACACATTACTGATATGATGTGGCAGCTGTACTGTTGGGATCATCAGTAATCCCTGATTTATTTATTCCACACCCTCTCTCTCTCTCTCTCTCTCTCTCTCTCGGTAGGGACATTAGAGAGATTTGCCTAAGTGAAACTGAGAGGAGATTGATGGTGCTTTTAGGGTGAGCTCATCCAGTATAGTGGTGAGACAATTGCGGGCGGTGCATAATGGTAGTCTCGTGTCAGATGGGGAGCAGCAGGGCACGGAGGCATCTACGCTACAGGCTAATTAAAGAGATGCGCTATAAAGTTCTGTTTCTCACATACATTCCAGCGTTAGTGCTGGGCTAAATTCCAGCATGTGCACTGATCATCCCTCGTGGCCAAGCCCAAGACTAAACCTGTGCCTGTGTCTTTTATATCTTCATGGTACAGAATATGAGAAATCATATCACTGCACATGTTTCTAGGAAGCATTTGAGCGTAAGGATTATAAGAGGAAGAGGGATGAGTGTGATGAGCTCATGCAGAGCCATTTCCTAGAGCTGCCCTTATACATATTACTGCTTAAGCTGCATAAATATATAGTATTACATGGAAAGTGCATGTACTCACGTTCCTAGAATGTGTGTGTAGTCAAAGTGACTCCATCAGTACATGGTAACTGTGTGTGTGTGTGTGAAATATATGGCAGTTACTAGTAATGTAGTAGCCTTATCAACAAATGTTTTTTCTCTAAAAATGAACACAGTCAAGACTTTCGAGATGTTTGTTTTCATGTATTTAAAAATTGTTTATTGAAATTCATTTGCACATTTGATATAATGCATATCCATTTAAAACCATCATTTATGTATAGAAATACACAAGTCAGTGGAAATGTGGTTGGTTTGTGAGACAGTGAGGCTGCAGAGTGTGTGTGTGTGTGTGTGTGTGTGTGTGTGTGTGTGAGAGAGAGAGAGAGAGAGAGAGAGAGAGAGAAAGAAAGCGATTCCCACCTCCGCCCTGTCTGTATGCAGTTTACATGTTCTTCTTATGCTTTGAGAGTCTTCTTCCCCAATCCAAAGACATGGGTTGTAGCATGATTGGCACCTCTAAATTATCTGTTGTGTGTGTGTGTGTGATTTGTGTGTGTGTGTGATTTGTGATTGTGATTTTTGCTTTTGCTTTATTTTGTCTTGACCGACATTTAAAAAAAAAAAAAATCAGGTATGTAGTTTACAGTTGTGCAGAGCTGCTGCGGTGACGTGGTGTTATTTTGTAATAAGGTGTGCCCATGAATTAATGTATTGAGGCCATAGAGCTTTATTTCATGACCGCAAAGTACTTACCTCGTTGAAAATATTGCATTGTTTAATGAGTGAGACACAGAAATCAATTGCAGTAGATGATTGTGACCACAGGGGCCTAAGCATGGAAATGATTGATAATATTTTATGTCAGCTACTGGAATGATACATAACCGCATACTGGAATCAGTGATCCAGGTTTCCTATTCACTTTGAAAATAAGAACTAATAGTTTTGTTACCAAATCATTAACCAAATCATGAATCATTAACCATGTAGTATGATATTTCCACAACATATTACACCAGGAGCTCAGGTTACACCGTTTACGGCTTTACCTTGTGGCCACAACAGACATTATATTAATTTGTACATTATAACCATTTTGTCATATTACAGGCTTCGTACTGTTTGGTTAGTTTCTATTTTACCTTTTAGTAATTGTAGTTCTCTCGTTAAAGCTGTGAGTGAGGGCTGTGCATCTAATAATGTTATTATTAGAATTGATAGAGAATAAAATGAGAAATATTCCAACAACGTACTTCCTGCTGCTATTTTCGTTCTAATTCATTCTGCCACTGTTGCATGGAAAAGCAAGAATGAAAATTCTTTACGGTTTTTTTTTTTCAGGGTTTTTGTTTACTGTTATTTTCACACAGGGAAATATTTTGTGTATTTTTAGGCTTGTAGTGATATGAATTCTGTGATAGATAGATTGTTAAATTAGAGGTAGTAGTCCAGATATGAAACACAGTTGTTTATTAAATGAGCAGGATATACAGTATGTTCTTATGTAATGCTGAATGATTATAGCGATCCACATTCCTACAGTATGATCAGAGGGATATTTGTACGTCGATAAGGTTGATATATGAGCACAATGTATCTGTACAGGAACCGGAAAAAAAGTCTTATTTAGACCGACTGATTTTAGCAATAATTTGAGATTATTGCTTATCACACATGAACCTGATGAACTCAGACAGTGTGACAGGTAATAATCTTAAATTCTGTAATGCTTTTCATGCCAGGTTACACAGTGGAGATGCTCAAAACAAAAGACCTGTCAGAAAAGAAAATGTTACTGCAGGAAATGGCCCTTAATTTAATAGTAGTGATGTTATCCCAAGAGAAAACCCATTTTAAAAAGGTGAAGAAGAGGAGTTAGGGGCTAGGTCAAGCATGGAATTCCAAAGTAAGCTTGATAATAAGTGTATTTTCAATCTTATCCATTTGCAGGAGGTGTAGATTTGCAGCTCTCTGTATGAGAGGCCAGGCATGTAGGCTATTCATTCATTTCAGTCCATATTCACTTGAACATAAACATTTTATATACTGTCCTCCTATTGCGGGCGTTCAGATGAGAGCAGTAGCTGCAGGAGATTTGTTTAAAAAATGGACTCTTTCAAACAGACCACTTTATTGTTGGCGGTCTGGTTACATCACGTTACAGCTCCTAACACCAAACTCACAAACAAATAAAGAAGTCATACTGTGTTAAACTGGTTTAACCCCAGAATTTCCAGGAAGGTTAAAGGGAAATCATAAAGTAGGGGGATCATAAAGTAGACCCTGATACACTGCTAAATATGACATACAACAAAGAAGAAGGGAGAAAGTAGAGTAAAGAAAGAAAAAGAAACATTTAGACCAGAAAGGTGTGGAATGAGAGAGAAAGTGAGGCACAGAACAGCATCTGTTGTGCAGGTGTATGTTTTTGGCTAGCTCAGAGTCTCTCTCTCTCTCTCTCTCTCCTGTATTCGTGCCATGTTAGACGATCAGACAGAGCTCCTGGCACATGGTGAGAGTACAGACTTCATGTTCTACTGCCTTCATCCTCCATTTTTCTTTTAGCTAACCTGATATCTCAGTGATGGAACACATTTGCTCCTCTTCCACATTTGCCAAAGCCTGTGTCCTCAAACGCTTCTCCTACCAGCTGTAAGAAGCTTTGTGCTCTACAGGCCAGTGCATTGCCAAAGCAATAATCTAGCTGATCAAAGAGCAGAAGAGGTATGTAAGGTGACCAGCCTGCCTGCTGAACAGGTGCATGAGTGTGGATCGCCATGACAACCATGCAAATACAAACCGCTGTTTAGGTAAAAGCAGGAGAAGGTAGCCGGAAAAAATAACTGATATGAAAGAGAAAGGGTGAGACGGATGAGACGAGAATGGAGGCCTGGGTTTCCTGCCATTAGACTTCTGAAACGTCTTCTGGATAAACTGGTTCAGACTAATTTTAGATTGGATTTTAGACCGCACGGCCTGCGCACACATCGCTGCTCAGTGTGACGCACATTAGTCATCAGATTCCAGTCTTTTTCTGAATGAGGTCTTGGGAATCTTTAGGGAAATCAGGAAGCATGGTGTGATTATGCTCAGCTCTGTGCAGTAGCGTCTCCAGTGTCTGTCCATTTCTCCCCCTCCTTCCTCTTCATACCTAAATCTGGAATAGAGCGTGGGCAGTGAATGTGTGAGGACAGTGCAGTGGACGAGGAGTGGAAACAGACGTGCTGTTTCACAACGTGAGGGTGTGGCCTTTACTCTATGCTGAAAATGAGAAGAATGCTTGCTCTGGCTGGCAGCTGTCCATGTGTAGATTGGGAGGAGATTTCGTGCTCTATAGGTTTACCTGCTGGGGGATGTTTCTGGATCGGTCATGCTGTCTTTACATGACCACAAGTGTGTTTTCATGGTCATAGGCATTTCAGTTCAAATCAGGACTGCCGCTGTGGGCTATAAATCAGCGCTACTGTGATCCGAAGGTACATTGGTTGTACTGAAACTCTGCTCTGAATGGTTTGGACAGGACAGATAGAATGAGAAGTAAGAAAGGAGAAGTACAGCTTTACCTGTTTAACCACAGCGGAGGAAGAGAAGCTGTCACAGAGGAAGTTTGTTTTTTTTTTATCTGTATTGGTAAAGCTTATCTGTATGCTCTTTAAAACGACAAAAATATCAACAATGAGACTGTTTTATGAAATAGGAAGTACTGATGTAAAGTACAGTGTGCCAAGGTTCAGGCTTTTTCTAGATCTTCACTAATAATATAAAGCAGAAATATACAAGGTGATTCAGGAGGCAGGGTGCTGTATGTGTCTCAGGCCCTCATTAGCCTGTGATAATCCCAAACAAAGCCCCACTTGTCCAGTCCCTACAGACTTGTTTATAGACACACACACACACACTCTCTCTCTCTCTCTCTCTCTCTGGCCTGCATCTTATCTGGTCATCATTAATTAACTTATGCAAAGGCATATGTGTTTTTGTGTGCTGTTGTATATTGAAACACTTCTCTTACATATGAGACTTAGCCAGTAAGGTAAGGAGGGTTGGGGGAGGGGGGGCGCCTTAGTGGACATATGGCCAAGCATCAGTCTCCAGATGGTCGTAACACAGAGTGAGGTCATACACTTGAAGACCAGACACGTGAAGGAGTGTGCATGTGTATGCCTGGCATACTGTGAAGTACCACACCCTGACAAAGGTGGTAACCTGCAAGAGAACAATTTCTAAGAAAGAAGTATGAAAACAGGCCATTAATGTAATTGCTGTATTGCTTAAAAGCAAACTCAGATTATATCTCTGTTACTTCCTTCTGCTCAAATACTTAGAATATTTCAATTTCACTTAGGTTTGAGAGTAATGTTTGTATAAGAACTATAAAGAAATAATCTGCTTGTGCTTTGGCCTGAGAAGACTAAGAAAAAATCTAAAAACTCAGGTTTTTGCCCAAATTAGATTTTTCTGCCTATAACTCTCTTAAAAAAACTGTTTAAGAGATAAAATGACCCTGAATTTGTATATATTTTTTTGTAATATTCTTTCAAAGCTGTCTTTCTGTGAAGATCATGTTTTTTAAGGAGCAAGCTGAAAAAACCTGGTTGTGAAAACATTCAGTCTGCCTAAAGATGTCTACAACCTTGCTAGCTAAGTGTGATTTACTTATACGGTGTTTGTAATCCTATCTCAAATGTCTGCCTTGTTCCTGCACCATCACATCATCATCCAAACTGAGAAATAAAATGTTTTAATAACGTAATACATTATATGGGAAATAAAGCCAAAAGGGCAGAAATGACTGAATTATTTAGCGATTATTAGCACTGATGGCTCTAACAGTGACGAGAGGAGAGATGACACACAGGCTTATGTTTAAATGCCGTGAGTGACGTTTAGCTCTGATGTGGATGATGATGTTAAAATAGAATCAGAAGGGAAGCATAATTCAGTTCAAGAAAGCTGGTAGTTTCAGATTTTTATATATATAGAAGAAAATGTAATATTTTCACCTTTTACCATGTGTAAGGATTCTCACAGTAACACACATTTGTTGTCTGATGTGTTTCCTTTTAAAGAAATTAAATCTGATGACAGAATTTGACGACACACATGGGCACTTTCATAAATGATCATAAATGTAACGAGGTTCAAGGCTAGAAGCAGCGAGACTCCGAGACGTACCAGTGGCATCAGATGTCTCTATTATAGCCGGCACTAACAGCAGGTTGGTGGAAGCGATCCAGCTGATCTCCAATACCCTCCCTGTAATTATTAATGTCCATGATGCCGGCCTCCAGGATCACATCAGATGGACAGGGAATACCTGGTCTACACTCATGCTCTGCAGATAAAGCCAAGGCCAGGTGACGATCAGAAAGAAGGCCACAGTGTAGGATTAACAGTGAATAATAACAGATGATGAATAATTATTGCAGGCTTCCCCAGAAATGAGCCTCTTATAAAGGTTGAACAGTCCATTGCCTTGATATCCCATTACAGACAAAATGGCATTCAGTATAGCAGTAGCAGTGTAATGCAGAAGATAGCATCAACTAGCAGAGATGTATGAGCGTTTTGTTTCATTAGCAAATTAAGCTATAAACAGCACGATAAGTAGCGTGTCATTTGATTATAGTTGGAGGAACGTAGCACATTACCGAGACTAGACTGCAGATTAGAGAAACCAGATGAAGTTTGCCTTCAAACACTTCCTGTCAGACACAAGGAAGGGCGTTGTATACAACAGTCCAAATTATTTTTTCCTTTGATGATGTCTAATATAAATATACATATACCCTGCATCCTGATTTTTTTTTTTTGAGCGTAGTGGTTGACTCGGGGGTCATAATTAGATCATGTCATTCTAGTTTTTTCTAGACTCTTGTTGCTAAGGTGAAGTTCAAAGCAAAACAGCAGCAGAGGAGTATTACCCGTTCATCCATCCATTCTCTGCATCACTTGTCCTACACAGGGAGCCTGGAGTCTGTCCCAGGGGACTTGGGGCATAAGGCAGGACAGTGCGCCAACCCATCACACACACACACACACACACTCACTCCCATTCACACACTACAGACAATTTAGCTAAAAATTAATGTTTTTGGACTTGAAACCTGGAGGAAACTCCCTCATCATGGGGAGAATATATACACACAGGGCGGCGGTGGAAATCAAACTGCTAACACTTGAACTGCTAGGCAAAGGTGTTGTCTAACATTTTCCAACCGTGCAAATTCAGTTAATATCATGACTGCAGTGGCAACTTAATGTTAATGATAACCTGGAACAAGGTGCCATGACCACAGAGATGTGACAGTTGGTAGTACTGTATCTCACACCTTCTCGTTCTGAGCTTGATAATCCACAATGGAAAAACTAGCATAGAAATCTATATAACTAGCATGTGTCCTTCAGTGGTGTCTAAGATTTACTTCATAATAAAATTGGTTGAAAAGGAAGCTTAAACTCCAAAAACTTAACTCAGAATTTTTACACACTTTTATCAGCTTTCATGTTTGTTACTGTCAGTGCCATCATGCTTGTTGATCACTACCTAGCCAGATATCTCTGTTAATATTTATTTAACATTATTGGAACCACGCTGGAAATGTCCTCCTGTGTCGTCAGAGCTGCTAAAGGAATAAGAAAAATACTGCACCAACCTACATCACAAATATTTCATTCTAAACATATTTAATTTTTACAGAGAAGAATTTAAGCAGAAGAATTTTATGACAAGGGAATTATTAACGATTCACATGTGATTGCTAAGACCAAGGCAGAAAGGAGCACTTAGTGATTATTTAGCTCAAACTACATACTGTGATATTGGATAGAAACTAGAGCTGCCCTGTGATGGACTGGTGTCCTGTGTCATTCTCAGTGTTTTGCAGGATCCACCACCTCAGTAACAAATTTAAAATTTTAATGTTCATGTACACAATCACACACAGGACAACATGCAGTGAAATGACTGTCCATCATTATAAAAAAATCAAATAGAGCAGTAAAAAAAATAAATAAAATACCATAAAAGAGATAAAATAATGTACAATAAGGTGCAATGCATTTAGTTATGCAAAATAGAGAAATGGAAAATGAAATAAAATAGATTAACCAGTGGAAGTTAAATAGACAAAATATAAAAAAATGCAGCATATAGGAATAATACAGTGGTATGAATGTAGAATAACTGTTATGAATAAAGTGCATGTGTGTAGTTGTGTGCAGTTTTCAGTGCAAAAATGCAAAAGTGTACTGTGAAAAGGTGAGCCAGGATAAAGCTGTTAATCAAGATGAATGAATGAAAGGGTAAATATAAACAAGAGCACAGTATAATCATACTTGCATATTAATATTACTTTTCTTAATTTCCTTCTCTGACACTGGAACATAGCAGCAACTTTTCTCCCGTTTAATCCTCCGGCCTCTTGGTCACCCTGATATATGACTCTGCAATAACTTTCTAATGTGACACACAGCCTCTGAGTCGATAAAGCTCACCGGCTTGCCATTACACTTAGGTGTTAACATTCATCAGTAAGCTACCTTATACTAGCATAACAGTCTGTTCGGAGGTGGAAACCCTCAGTCAGTACGCTACTATATCTATAATAATATAATCAACCCCTTCACTGGATACTCAAACTCAAGCCTGAGCATTGAAATTCTTTCATCCAGTAGCAAGCTTGGCTACTACAGATTGCTATGGTCAAGGAATTCAAGACCAGGCCCTATTGTTTTGACCTGCCTTCATATCACTAAACATATTTCACTAGATTTGTGTTTGGCTTTATTCCCAAAATGCCAGAGTGTCCCATAGAAAGGAGAGGAAGTCACCTTTCTATAACTTTTCTAATCTCGAGAGCACTGTTCAGAAAGCTCAGCACTGTCCGTTCCCTCGGGTTTCATGTGACTGCAATTCATTTCTTATATTGTTCTTTTTTCCCTCAATTTTTGGCACCAGGGATCTATGATAATAACAGTTTTACAGTTCTGCCATTGACCCACATTGCTTTTCTTATTGCTTTAACAATTCAGACGCATCTGTCGTAAGCAAGCTTCAGCCAGAGTGCTTGTTAATACCTGAGCTGGTCTTCTATTCAGTAACTTATACAGAGAATTTTATGAGATGTTACAGACACAAAGAGCCATAAGGAGTGCATATGTGTGTGTTCTGGGGTATTGCATGTTCTCCCGCACTCTAGACAGGAGTAATTTCATAAAAGGCCCAGTAATGTGGTTAGATGTAGTGATTTTGAATGAGCGTCTGAGTGGTTTGGAGTCAGTTTGGAATGGAAGCTAACATCCTGACTTCTTCTGACTGACTTCCCGCCTGCGTGTATCCTCTCCGGTAGTACTAACACAAGGTCAGTGGAGTGGTGGGTTCCTTGATTTGTAATGTCCTGTTATTATTATGAGGTCCAGATGAAGTGATTGATGAGAGCAGCAGAGCAGATGTGGAGAGAATCTGGCTCATTAAGGACACCAGTGAATGCAGCCTGATTTTGTGTGTGTGTGTGTGCACTTCAGCTCTAAGTACTCTATGCTAGGGGTTCTCAAAATTATTGAAACTGTAAAATGAATTCTACATACAGACTCTGCTCAGTATTTTTGAGCAAATGTTTTATGTACAGTAAAATCGTGTCTATTTATTAGAGCTTTATATACCTGAACTTTGCTCCAACAGAACACAGAAGGTCCAAGACGTCAATCTTTATAGGTCAACTTGCTTTTGAGTTTTTGATTAAATCATTTCACCAGTCATATAGGCTTGTGATTTCCACCAAAGTTATCCACAAAAATAATCGCAGACCCCTGGAGGGATCCCACTTTGAGCACCGTTGCTCTATGCATTAGCATCTGCTCTCTCTGTGGTACATCGCATTACTACCTCAATTAATATGTTTACAAGAGACGGTGTGATCGCACCAACAAACAAACACACTCCTCATTTTATACACCATCAGTAATGCACAAATGAGCTCATGCAGAGTGGGGGGACACCTGGACTCTCCCTACTGTCTCCCAAAGCGGCTCACCTCCCAACATTGTGACCCCCTGTCTGTCTGGATGAGACTCCCTCCCTCTCTCCAGGCCTGTGCAGCTTTAATAACACACACTGCTCTCTTCACTGCGGGAGTCCACGCTCTCAGTCTAATGGAGGGAGACAGGCAGCCCAAGGCTCTTGCTATGCACAGAGAATACAATATAAGTGCAGACTAGCAAGTCACACAGCAATCTAGCAAACACAAACATTCTCGAACCATGTGTTTATATATTTTAAAGTTATTTGTAATAATTAGCAATCTGTGGAAATGTGTCTATGTTTGAGGATGTTAAAATATCCTAATGTGTCTGTATATGAGGATGCTTTGTGCATGTTGCATTTATTCATTTATTTTTCATTACAAATTGAAAAAAAAAAAAATTTGGATTGCAAATAAAAAAATTGCAACTTTAATGCACCAAAGAGTGCACCAGATCCACTTTCCAGTGTCCTAGTGTAGAGACATGATAGATAGATAGATAGATAGATAGATAGATAGATAGATAGATACTTTATTCATCCCAAAGGGAAATTCACAGTTTCCAGCAGTATCCACAAACACAGGTAATAGATAAATAGGAAGGAATTTAACAAAAATACTAAAATACCCAAATTAGGGTACAAAAATATAACAAAAAATATATCAAATAACAAAATATAGAATATAACAAAAATATATCAAATAACAAAATATAAAATATTACAAAATATAGCGGAATATAACAATATAAGAAAATATATCAGAAAAATATTAAATACAGAGATTTAGGAATAAATATGGAGAATTGGATGAAAAACAAGTAATGTGCAAGACAAGTGTAATATGTATGTTCATATTCAGACTCGGACTCTCTGTTGTCTCTGCTACAATGGATGCACCACCCTTGGCATATATCGATCAATATGTGTCCCTTGTGTGAGGACATATGTTGCTCCTTATTAAAGCTAGGGTCAAAGGGCAGCGTGTCTTGCTCAGTCTGCCCATTACTTTAACCCGTACTTACCAGATTAGATGTGAACTGCACCCTGCTAATGAATTAGATATGTAATAACCCAGGCCCAGACCCCTCCATGTTTTGTGGTCTGACAGCTTAATTGATTTAAACACTCGTGAGGTTTAGAAAGAGCCAGTCTTTGTCTAGTGTAAAATATGATTAGGGTGATTAGTTGAAAATAATGCTGAGCTGTTTCAGAGACTCAGGCATCATTTGTGGGATTAACATCCTTCTAGAGTTGTACACGTGACTGAATATGTCTTTGTGCACTTATTGTTATCTTTATAGGGACAGATTAGAAAGTAGCCGTTTGAAATCTCCCACAGATTTATATTTAGTGGAGCTGAACAAAACGTGTAGATTATACAACAATATAACATTTCCTCTAGTCAGGAATATTTTGATAACACCACAAAGCTTAAATTTCACCTCCTGAAGAATATATTGATTAGTTCCTTAAATGGTCTCTTATTAAATGTCCATGTTGAAAATAAAAAGAAACCTACAGCTGATTCTAGCTGAGTGAGTTAGTCACCGTTTCTGAATGAAAGTGTAAATGACTTGTAAAAATCATAGAAGTCTTTTTTTTCGTATACAAAACAATCCCACAGTTCAAAACTAAGAGAAATTATTCTCTTATCCTAGCCACTTTAATCTAGAATGATGCTCTCATATGTTTAGCATTTAGCAATAAGTCATTTTATTGGCCTGGAGTTCAGACAGCTCCACAACACACTGACCAAGGTTTTTAATTAGATATATAGATATATAACTAACTGTGACATATATATATATATATATATATATATATATATATATATATTGTAAGCTCTTTTTTCCCATCTATCTATCCATCTGTCAGCCTTTCCATTATTAGGATGTATTGTGCTCCTTTGCCTTGGCTGCTCCTGTAACCTTATCATTGGTAATGCTGCACTGCTGATATTTTCAGATATTTTCTGAAAAAGGAAACAATATAATAGAGTTTGCCTAGTGATGATGAACAGATGAGAAGAGTTCTCCATATCCACATTAAGCCAAAAGTAATTGTACAGGTTGGGGCTGATGCAGCATTTTAGAATGAAACCCCTTCTGTGCCCGACACACACTGAGGCTTGAGTAAAATTTTTCTTTTCATCAGCATAACTAATTTCTCTCTCTTCTTGACCCACAGATGTGGACTTTGGACTTTGTGAGCCTGTGGTCTTTGGCACAAACTCTCTGCAGAGAAGAAAGAAAGGCCTAGCAGGTCTGCGTCCCGCCCAACAGAAGAACAAATCGGGTCTGTTGATCGGCTTCCCGCAGGACTTCCGCCAGATCTCGTCCATCATCGATGTGGACATCCTGCCCGAGACACACCGCCGTGTACGCCTGCACAAGCATGGCACCCACAAACCTCTGGGCTTCTACATTCGTGATGGTGTGAGTGTTCGTGTCACCTCACAGGGTGTCGAGAAAGTGCCTGGTGTCTTCATCTCACGTCTGGTTAAGGGCGGCCTGGCCGAGAGCACAGGATTGCTCGGGGTCAACGATGAGATTCTGGAAGTCAATGGCATTGACGTGGCCGGCAAGTCACTGGACCAGGTTACGGACATGATGGTGGCCAACAGTCACAACCTGATTGTGACAGTCAAACCGGCCAATCAGCGCAACAACGTGATGCACAGATCGAGCAAAACCTCAGCTGGCAACAACTCTGCCGGCTCAGGAGGATCCGCGCTTTCCCAGGACTCTATTCCCAGTCCTGCCTCGCAAACGGTTAGCCAGTACAGTAACAGCAACAGCGTACTGGAAGGGGACAGTGATGAAGATGAATCCGACCTCATTATCGAGAGTGACAACCTGCTTGCCTACACGCCACATCATCTTACCAATGGAAATGGCATCGTTTCTTCTTACGGGCAGAGGTCGCTCCCACAGAGCGTCTCCTTGCCTAGTACCAGCTCTATGAGCTCGCACAACAGCAGCCCCAATAAGACGAGCAGCAGCCAAGAAAGCATGAGAGAGGATGGCAACTTCATCACATTGTGAAACACCTCATAATAATATTTCTTATCATATGGAACACTCTCATACAAAGTTTTTATGCACAACTAGTACAAAGTGAAGGCTACATGTTTTATGGTACTGTACCTACTGTCACAAAACATCAAGATGATGTTGATCTCCATAAGAACTCGCCTCCCCAGTTGAAGGGGGGACGTGAGCATAGTGGAGTTGGTGAGGGGCGCACATGGCCTGGACCATCTCCAGACTAAATGTGTGCACATCACCCCATGGAAGTGCCTTATGGACTTATGGTCGCATTTTTACTTAATAAATGAACTACAGATCATTCATATCATACAGCGTAGATACATTGTGCCACAACTGATGAAGGAGCAGCAACTAGCACACAAACACACACTCTCTTCACGGTGGTGTTGATGCCTTGATGCCTAATCCGATCTCCACCCGCACTATAGTATTGGTGGAGTCTGTGTTCTCCACCACATGAACTCTACAGAAACACTGGAATGTTTATCTGATGCTTCCTGCATGTCAAAATGGCATAGTAGCATTGGTATGATGAAGAATGATGAAGAATTTAATAATGCACATGTAGTAGTGCTGTCCTGATCCATGATATATGTGTTAAGCATCTCTGATTTCTGTGATTTGGGCTCCAGGAACTTCTGTTAGGACACACCATGTCATTTTTATAGTATCACTGACACGTATAGATTCAAGCTGTGGCTTTTCTATTTGCTTTTCCTCTACAGTAACTAACAGTCTGCCTTTCATCACACAACCTCTTCTTAAACATGCCTTTCATGGTGTAATTTTGGTTGTATTTTGCTGCTAGACGTTATTCAGCCTTACAAATCTGTCCTAAGTTATAAAATTCATAGCAAAGTAGACACCAAATGTTGCCTACCATCTAGCAAACTGCAGCTAAAAAGGAAGAAGTACAATACAGTAACCTACACCTTGCATGAGGAAATGGCGGAAATCCAGTCCTAATGACGTTTGAAAGATAAGTTCCCTCTCTATCATCTCCTGCTATCAGATTCCATTTATTCACGCAGTCAGGTTTCACATAGCTCTCACTGAACTGTGTTTATATTTATCTGCACTGAAATTCAGCATCTGTCTCATTTCATTTCTCTCAAAATGCACAGTGTTTCAGAAGGTTTCAGTCTCCCCAAGACCTGTCTCACCTCAAGCTGCTTAAAGAGTTCTGAACCCAGGGATAGCTGCTTGACCCCAGACTCGGGTGGCCTCTCTGCTTTTGAAGCTGGCTGCCTATAGTCGCCTGCCTGGGGTTGTTATCCACTCTCCCTAGAAATATATCAATAATAGATGTTTTACTCACACTGAGATGTGCCTCAGAGAGAGAGAGACAGGGCCTTGACCTCTTGTGGACCCAGCTGTCTGCGTGCTGTCTTATGTGCTTTGTGTTTGTTTTTTGTTTTTTTGAAGGAAATTCCTTTCATGTTTATAAAGGCTAAAATTCAGCCTGACTGGGGAGCTGGTTTGTTCAGTCCTCTCCTGATATGTGTGTGTGTGTGTGTGTGAGAAAAACTAAATTCCAAATGACAAATAAGATACCGACAATGGAGGAGAATGAAGGAGGAACTCAATTAAATGGAGCTGGATCAAAAATGTTGACTTTTCACCAACGTTCCATCTTTTTAAAATCGTTTTCACCTAGACTAAATGTGGCCAGCAAAAACACATGTTATGCCAAAGTGTTCAAAGCCCGTGGATAGGTGTGTTCCTGGCAGGTGTAGTTTCATCACTGGAGCCTTCTTTATTTCCACCTCATCATATTTATTTCCACTCTCTCACATTATAGTTATATTTAAGCAGATCTTCAAGCTGAGAAAGGCTGCAGAACCGGGCTTGTTTTGACATACCCAGACACAATGTCTGCAAACCTAACACCTCTGATTCACTGGGACAGCTGGAGTGCACATGAAATAAAAGATGGACACAATCGTAGTGGAAGGGCATTTAAAAGGGATCGGACAGCTGGAGGGGTATTTCTGGGAGCTGGAGATTTGTTATCCTAGTCTGATTAGGTTATTTAAGAGGATTTATTTTTAGGAGGAATTGTTGCAAATGCACTGGTTACTATTTCTGAAGGGCAGTATGAAAAGATATTCAGATATTTCTCTCTCTATCTCTCTCTGTCTTGTTAATCAGTACCTAAAGATATGAACGGCACACAAATTGGAATAACAGCCACCGTAATAAAAAAACAAAAAGTACCATAAACCTAATTTTTTTATGTATGTAAATGTATATGTATATATACACAATGAGAAAATGGACAATTTTGTAACCGGGAGCCCTTTTTATGAAAAGAGCAGTATATATACAGTATATGTGTAAAATATGGAAAGTATTTTTCTTATTCTTGTACTTTTGTATGTATATTGGAATCCAGGAGAAGACGTTTCTATTTCTTTTGTGTGTGTGAGGAAGCAAATGGAAATCTGAAGAAATCTATGATTTTATTCTAATCAGATGGGTGGAGGTGTATCATACTGTGAATGCAAATATGCGAATTTTAAATTGTTCTATGGAAATAAAAGTATTCAGAACAATGCATGCTTACTGTCTTATTTGTTTTGTTTTTTTAATGAATAATACAACTTTCTACAAAGCATTTTCTTACTAAAACTCAAAGGCAGCCCCCTGCACACATATAAAACAGGAATATTCAACCAAATGAAAGAGTATGCAATTATCCATTTCAGAGCTTTATGAATTGTTGTCAGTTATACACAGATCAGGCATAACATTATGAGCACTGAGAGGTGAAGTGAATAACACTGATTATCTCCTCATCATGGCACCCATATATTAGACAGCAAATCAACATTTTGTCCTCAGAGTTGATGTGTTAGAAGCAGGAAAAATGGGCAAGCGTAAGGATTTGAGGGAGTTTGACAAGGGCCAAATTGTGATGGCTAGATGACTGGATCAGAGCATCTCCAAAACTGCAGCTCTTGTGGGGTGTTCCCAGTCTGCAGTGGTCAGTATCTATCAAAAGTGTCCTTTACGCCCTTTAAGTACTGTAAGTAACCTTTAAGTCCTGTAAGTTTTTTACTGTATATTATAACTCCAACTTATAGGAGTTAAAGAATGTGCTGCTAACAACTTGGTGTCAGATACCACAGCACACCTTCAGGGATCTAGTGGAGTCCATGCCTCGACGGAAGGGGGACCAACAGTATTAGGCAGGTGTTCATAATGTTATGGCTGATAGGTGTATGATATATTTCATTACTCATCATGAAGTGTTCCTTCAGAACAGAAGCAGTACAAAATATCAGATTTTCCCCGAATCGCTGTTTTGTCAACACTTTTGTCATGTTTTTATATACAATATTATGATATTCAGGAACCTGCTAATACAAATGCAGGTGGTTGTTGTGTTACAGACAGTGTATATTAACACATGTCTATTATATGTGGGTGGAAGTGAGGAAGTGCTGTGTTAGTATAGCCTCTTTCATCCCTTAGCTTAAATTTCTCACTGACTGCAAACCTTTTAATAAAAATACACTTGTTCACTTTGTTGAGGAAATTAGCAGTAGATATTAAAAGCTTTAATCGAAGCCAATTCAAATATTATATTTTTGAAATGAACCAAATTGGTTGTGAAACACACTAACAGACAGCTTGTGTTGATGAATACTGAAGTATTGTAAAGGCCTTAAGATGGCGACGGTCTTCTCTAAGAGAAAATAAAGAAGGAAAGTCGACAAATGTGTTCAAAACCTGCTTAAGGAGCAAATTTCTACACGGCGTTTCCCTTTCAATAAAAAGCACTGTGGCGCCCTCTGTTGTTAATCTGTGGAACTAGACAAATATCAAAAATATAAAAACATCGTGTTGCTTCAGTATGATACATCATATTGCCAAATGTTTTGGGTCAAATCATTGTATTCAGGTGTTGTTTTTTAGGGGTTGGGTTTGGCCCCTTAGTTCCAGTGAAAGGAACTCTTAATGCTTCAGCATACCAAGGGATTTTGGACAATTTCATGCTCCTAACTTTGTGGGAACAGTTTGGAGATGACCCCTTCCTGTTCTAACATGACTGCACACCAGTGCACAAAGCAAGGTCCATAAAGACATGGATGAGAGAGTTTGGTGTGGAGGAACTTGACTGGCCTGCACAGAGTCCTGACCTCAACCTGATAGAACACCTTTGGGATGAATTAGAGCAGAGACTGAGAGTCAGACCTTCTCGTCCAACATCAGTGCCTGACCTTATAAATGTACTACTAGAGGAATGGTCAGAAATTCCCATAAACACACTCCTAAACCTTGTGGAAAGCCTTCCCTGAAGAGTTGAAATTGTTATGTTTCATGTGCATGTGAAGGCAGACGTCCCAAAACCTTTGGCAATATAGTGTACTTCAGCAAAAAACCTTGGTTCAGAGAAATAGAAAGGGCACCAAGACATATTCTCAGGATTTTTGAAACCTAGTGCAAACCTGTGATCTGAATTGAAGACAAAAATTTCACATGCACAAAACTAAGAATGCAAATGAGCCTAAAATGTTCTGGAGTGGACCATGGACATGATCTAGTTCCTCCTACCTTGTCAGACATTACAGAGACAATGCAGTTATTCTCTCCAGGGCAGGGGATTCATTACAAGTAGTTCTAAGTACACATAGTTCTAAGTACACATGTAGAACTTCAGGCGCTTATGAATGTGACACTGGACAGAACAAGAATCGACTTAAACAATATTCTAAAACTCAAAAATTATCAAAAACTTTGCTGTTTGGCCCTTTACCCTTTGCTTCACTGTCATGAATTCAGATTTATTGGTGAGCTGATTGGGGTTCTGTCTCGCTTCAGTGAGTGTAATCAGGCTTTGGTTGCAGCACACATACATCTCTATAGGCACTCCTAAATTTATAGATCTGGCTATGCTGTTAATCTGCTCTGAGCAGAATCCGCTGGCTCTGAGGTGCCACCACTGTAGTGCTCAATCATTTAGCCTGTCGTTTCATGAAGCTTCGTCTTACACTAGGATGCAGATGCATTGGCCTGGGAAAAAGGGGAAGAGCTTGTTTTGATTTATATTCTGTCGTATTGATTTTCATACATCATTGAGACCCGGTGCCCAAGACCATATAGTGAGGTAAGAACAAAAACTATGAAAACAATCTCATAAACTTATAAGTTGTTCACCCCAACCATCTCTTTTGCCCATTTGCCTTGATTAAAAAAATTAGGAAATATTTTTTGCTATTTTATTGCATGCAAAGAAACAAAACAAGCGAAATAACACAAGAGACTACAATCATATGCTCATGGATGTATTTTAATAAAAATAATTCTGTCAAAATTAAATGAGTACAATATTTCTTTAACATGTTGCCAGTACATATGTATGTTTTTTTTTCTTTTAAGCTATTGTTTTCCTTTTTTATTTTTGTTTTTAAATGTATTTAAAGGTTCATGCTAAGTAGAGGCTAATTCATTTCACAATGGCTAAAACCAAAACTCAAATAAATTCGAAATAATAACAGAAGTGAAATTGTGCACAGCTTGTTGTATTCAGCTTAGTTCTATTTGTCCTGCTTCTTCGTTATCTGAGGCAGAGATGCCACTACACGAATAAGCAAAGAGGGACAAATTATTTCCTAGGAGGATATCAGCGCAATTCTTTCCTTCATTTGTATAGAGTAGGTCCCTGATCAAGGTTCAGCTCAACGTTCGACCATTTTAAAATGGGTGGATAACCAATGATGAGCTCTTGCAGGTATTGGTTTGCCATAAAAATAAAAAAAACACCCCTAAAACACAGGCTTTACTATGTACAGATCAGTAAAAGTATGAGCTCTTCGATCTAGCTCTGTTACACACGATGTCTCCATGCAACACCACTCAGCATTTTCATCAAGTCATGTACCAGAATAAGGAAAGAGAACTCACTGTTGAACTAACAAATTATTGGAAAGTGTACAAAGTATGACCTAAAGGAGCATTCATAAACACATCGAGATCATGTGGCTAGAATGGTGTACTGTTTTGTGAACCACAGTTTGGCTGTTAGCTCATGTTTATCTTGAACCAGGTGGACTACAGACCTTGCAGATTATATATGTAACCTCTAGACCAGTGTTTCTCAATCCGGGTCCTGGAGTACCACATGCACATTTGGATATTTTCCCTGCTCACAATTGCCTGCTTCAACTCATCACCTGATTAACAAGCCTCAACTAGGATGAACTGGGCAAATTACTAAAATAAAATGTGCAGGTCTGGGCTACTCCATGACCAAAGTTGAGAAACATAACTTTGGACCATTTTTGAAAAGTTCAGAACCCTTGGACCTGCTCAGTGAAAAGATCAACCAAATGCAGCTACTGCACAGGTGGCGAAGTGATGTGGACTGGGTTGTTTGCCATCTGAGTGAGGTATAACTGAGAATACAATGCAATTTGTCCAAAAACAACAGATAAAAATATAGTTGTAAAATAACGGATGTAACAATCATATGGTGGCTTGCAGTGAAAAGTGATTAATGTGAAGAAATGGATGATTCTGGGGAAGAAACTGGGGTTTGACTATGGTCAGAAATCCAGAGTACATTGACGGAAGCGAGTACCATAGAATAAAAATGATGTACTTGCGCAATATTTTGTTTTACACTTATTAGAAACACTTGTACATTCAGCTGATCATGTAGCAGCAGCACAATGCAGAAAAAGTGCAATCCCAGTGACTTTAACTGTGGAGTGAATGTTGGTAACAGAAGGGCTGGTTTAAGTGTTTCAGAGGTCTTGGAATTTTCTCACACTACAAACAGGCTGGTGTGAAAAACAAAAAACATCCTGTGTGCAGTGTGTCTGCAGTCTGAAACACCTTGTTGAGAGAAATCAGAGGAGAAAGACTCAGAACTCACATCATGTCAAACCTTGAGGTGGATGAGCTACAAGAGCATCAGACCACTCAGGTTCCACTGCTGTTAAACTACACTGAGTCAACGACAAGTATCCGAGTCTATCACGAGCACAGACTCACTGAAATTGGACAGTCTGTTCCTCAGATTCCTGTTTTCGGTTCATTCCTGGCAGCTCCGGCTAATTATCTCTTAACAACAAGGCATTCCTACCTTGTTTTTCACACCATTCTGTGTAAACTCTACTACAGACTGTCGTGTGTGAAAATATCAGTAGATCAACAGCTTGTAATATCCACAAACCAGCCCTTCTGGTGTCGACAACCACGCCACAATTACGGTCACACTTACTTTTTCTTCAATCTGATGTTTGAAGTGAACATTACCCAAAGCTGCTGGCTCATATCTGTGATTTCACAACATACTGCACCACTACCACATGACAAGCTTATTAGACAACAGCATGAATGTGCAGGTGTTTCTAATCAAGTGGACAGTGAGTGACCCAATTGAGAGAAAGGAGACCACTGTGGTCACGTCCTACAGTGAGTCAGTATTGTGTGTAGTGATAATGTCACAGCTTGTGATGGCATGACGGCGAGAGACAGTGAATGACAGAACTGAGAAGAAATGTGAAGGAAGGAACAAAGCTTGTGATGGAGAAAAGAACAAAAGAGGTAAGAAAATAAAAGAACCGCCAAAACCCTAAACCCCTCATTTGTTTTACGGATCTTAGCTGAAGTACAGTGTCTCCAACAGTCGTCATAATCAGTCTAACAGCTACAACTACACAATCAGTAGAGATGGTGTCAGTAATTTGAGGAAACCGCTCATCAACACTATCCTAGCAGATACAAAATGTAGGAATTAGTGGAACAAATTAGTCAGCTCCCAAGCTTCAATGCTGCAGTCATATTAATGAAATTACTAACGTCTTTTCTCTTTGACAAAAAACGTCAGATTTTTATTCCTTGAAGCCACACACAGACACCCAAAGGTTCAATTTCAATAAGGCTGACCAAAAACGATAAAAGCTGGGGATTTACATCATTTCTGAAGTTTACTCTATAAAGATCATTAAAATAGAGCCTTTTTTTTTTTTTTTTTTTTTTTTTTTTTTTTTTTTAAGTGAGAGAGACCCGCGCTTTGTAAAAAAACACTTAGAAAGTCTGGGTCTGTAATGCATCTGTATGATTCGCATCTAATAAAAACACTAGTGCTGGTGCCTGAGGTGAACTATTAGCTTGGAGGCGAGACACATGGGAATTCCGCACCGTCTCAAAAATCTCAGAAACAGACATGTGGTGTAGTTGCCAGTAAAATTATATTTGATATTCATACTGTATATAAGCAAAGCCTTACTGAGTAGTCACACAGTACTGCTGGCTGCTGCAGCAATACCTCCTTCTACATGCTAAATGACACGTGTCGGAAATACCTGAGTTCTGAATAGGGAGGTGTGTTGCTTCTTTTAATCTGAAGAAGACTTTACTGCTATGTGTTACCCTCGATATGGTGTGTGTCTGGAATACTATGCACTGAATCCACCCATAAAAACAAAGAAGGGAATTCTGGTTCAATGTCAAGGCGAGCACAACAAACTGACAAAATAGAAACTAAAATAAAAAAAAAAAAAAGACTAGATAAACAGAATAATAATTAATTGCCTTTAAATAGTGTCACACAGTTTGTATTTTAATAATACTAAAATTAAAAAGAAGCCTCTCCTCCATGTTTCTAGTCATCTCTCATCCGGACTGCCTGCGGCAAGTGAATGCACGATTTCTAACAAGCGTGTTCCTCATGGCAACCGGAAAGCTGGAAAGTCCTCTTCTTAACTGTCCTGAACATTGCCTGAGGAAACAAACACACACCCACACATGCATTGTTATACGGAAGCATTGGGGGGAGGGGGGGGGGGTCTTATGATGGTATCTTATTGTACAATGTCAGTAGGTTATACACACCTGAATGATGCAGCACTAGAGCACTGAAATGTGTGCTTTGACGAATAGTAAACATTGGAAGAGGCACTTTGGTTATTTTTTATGTTCAAACATTTTTACAGATCTGAATGAATTCAGTCCGATTACAGATTCCTAATGAACTGTTTTACTGAATCCTAAAGTAGACACCTCTCCATATCCATGGATATTAAATCTTAAATAGATATTAAATCCAGAGTTAGGCGTGCATGGAGTAAAGTCTAGCCAAAGTTACCAAAGCATTCAGATTTTACTCAAGCTGCTTTTAATCGATTTCTGGTTCAGCAAAGCCTCGACCAAGTGTGATTATTATTAAACACACAGTGACAAGAAGCGTACAAATGTTGCACAGCATTTCATATTCGCTCAGCATTTCATATTCCCCGGACATTCACTTCAGTGTTGCTTGTCCCTTACAGCATGCATGCTCTGGATCTTTGCTGGATTTCTGGCAATTATTAAATGCTGAAATATACTGATGCTGGTCAGGGTCCTGTGTCTGCTCCAGAAAGTTAGTTTAATGTCCAGCCCACCTCCCATTCAACCTCACAATTCTTTTAAACAGATTAAATGCTATAAAATGAATTGTCTTTTCTTACAGGACTGATATGCAGCATACACTAGCTGATTCTGACAGTCAAAGTAATCAGTGTTACATGCCTATTATTCTTCTCTTTCATGGATTATTAAAAGGTTTACTCATCTTGTTCAAGTTAATTAAGATTCGCCTTTAATGGTTAAATGTTTTCTGATTTTTACATTCCTTATTCTGACTGAGATCTGACTGAGATTATTGCATTTTAAAGCCCATTTAAGGAATTCACTGGGTGGGTTGCAACACTGGGTTTCACAGTGCTATTTTCAATGTAATAAACCTGGAAGATTATTTAGAACAGCAGGTGATGCACTGAATTAGTCACACACAAACACTAGGTACACTGGATCCAGTCAGCTGAAGAATGGGCAACAACTGAAAAAACATCTCAAGACAACACTGGAACACTTACCCAGCAGGACTGGAGCTATTATTAAGTCTAGGGTAGGCATGTTATTCTACAAGAGTAGCTGCAACCAGGTATTATGAATGAAATGACATATACATAAGATTTTGGGTCTGTATAGCTTAGAACTTTGCAAAGAACGGAGTGGTCAGTTTCAGCCATCCACAGCGTGTGTGTGTGTGTGTGTGTCTCTCACCTGGACTTGGGCTAGTGCAAAAAGTTGTCAACTCTGGCGAATGAACAAGAGCCGGAACGCACACGAGCCATGAGCTGCACACACTCTGTAGCCTGCCCCAGGGCAAGCATGAGGGGGGGCTGCTTAGGTAAATTTTGAGACTCTGTTGGAAATTGCAAACAGAGAGAGAGAGAGAGAGAGAGACAGAGAGAGAGAGAGAGACAGAGAGAGAGAGAGAGAGAGACAGAGAGAGAGCGACCGACAGACAGACAGACAGAGACCAGAGGGTTGCATATTTACTTGAATTAATTTTTTTTTTTAATTTAAAAATAAATTTTGGAATAAATAATAAATTTGTGTCTCTGTCTCTCCAAGAAATGGTATGAAACTTCAAGCACCCAAAAGTGTTCTTCAGTGTCTCTGTCTGGGGAAACCCTTTAGGTTTCAATGTTGACCCCAAAGGCACAGGGTTTCTTTTTCACAAACCATCCTAAGCAGAACTGCTTTAAACCGTGTGATCCATGAACCATCCAAAGATCCTTTTTTAAGTGGAAAAATCTGTAATATCTTTATGCAAGCATATGTTTCACTAAACATCTGGATATTTGAACAGATAAACTACAATCAAAATTTTCCAATCATAGATTTTCACTAACTGTGCCTTTCCTGAGAACACTAGGTGTCAAGCAAGAATACACCTTGGGTGGGAACACTTTAGGGCACAAAATACATTCAGGGCAATCTAAGGGCAAATCTGTGTAGTCAGATGAGATTTTTTGCTGGAGGATAAATCTGGTAAATCCTCGGGATATACCTGGAGACGTGAGGTGGCAACACTTTCTATAATAAGCCAGAAATACTACAAGAAATTCCATAAACAATAATACAAAATAAGGGTGTGGGTGTGTGTGTGTGTGTGTGTGTGTGTGTGTATGTGTATGTCAGAAAGTTGTTACCCAAGATGGCGCTGTTGAGAGCAGAGCAGATGGCCTCTCTCTGTGTGGGGTCCAGCTGCTGGCCCACTGGGCAGTTCCATGGGTCTGAGTATGCCAGTAGACTAAATGCATCCTATGTGCATGCGCGCACACACACACACACACACACACACAAATATTGAAACATTAATTTTGCAGCTAATAAGATCATCTCCAACAGGCTTCTATAAAAATTTCCTCTGAATTTGGAGTTGGTAATATAGTAGAATCTTACATCAACATAACCGAAGACAGATACACAGTGAGCATCATTATACGGTATTTGGACAAAAAGGTTTGTGGACATCAAACCTATATATGAGACCTATATAAGGCACTAATTTGGAATCTAGAATGTTTCTGTATGCTACTGATTGAAGATTTCACTTCACTGGAACTCAGAGGCTGAAACATGCTCAAGCATGACAATGCCATTTAGCACAAAGCAAGGTCCTTGAATACAAGGTTTGCCAAGATTGAAGTGGAAGAACTCGAGTGTGTCCTGCACAGAGCCTTGACCTCAACCCCGCTGAACACCTTTGGGATGAACTGGAACACTGGAACTTTTTAGTGCTTGATCTCACTGGCTAAATGAACACAAATCACAGCCATGCTCTAAAATTTAGTGAAAAGCCTTTCCTAAAAAAGGTGGAGATTTTTGTACTGAATCCAGAAAGAAATATTTAACAAGCACATAATGGTGTGACGGTCACGTGTCCACATATTTTTGCCAGTATAGTCTATTTTATTTTTCTAAGAAAGTGTCAACTAGGCAAAGCAGCATTTCCACATTTAAAATTCAGTTTAAATTATGGTTTCCTGACACAAATAATACAATTTTTTTAGTAGTGAAAAGCTTGGAAAATAAAACTGCAGCAAAACCCCACAATAGAAATACATGGCAAATTAGTGACTGTGAAATACAGTAGAGTTGGTCAATGTTGTAGTCATATAAACATAATGAAAACCAGAGCTCAGAGTTTGTGAACATAATCATGTAGAGCTTCTGGATGTGAAGTGTTGTATACTGCTTACCAAAGTACAGGTCTGAATTCCAGTCCAATATCATACACAATATGAGAGTAAAACACACTTCAGGATCACCTTGTATAGTGTGCTTACCTTTCATCCACCAAAAAAAAGTGATCGCTAGTGATTAAAGTCGTGTAATGTGAGGGGGAGTTTTTGAAATTCATGTAGTGTTCACTCGGCTTTAGGCTAGACGGTTTATTTTTAATCATCATTCTCTTAATGCCCCCCCGCTCTGTACCTGCAGCATCTTCTTATGCACAGCGTTCTTGCCGTACTGGCGTGAGAGCTGCTCACTGAGCGCCTGCAGCTCACGGCCAAACTGGATCATGCGCTCCGTGGCAGCCTGGTTACCCCCACACAGCTGCCTCGAGCCACAGCTGTCCTCTAAAAGGAGAAAGAATAGCAGACAAGCTTGTTTAGGCATAGATCATTTGCAAAATCCATGACGATGTTTCCATATATTAAGCGGTAGGTACACAATAAAATCAGACAGCTTACACATTGCTTTATTTAATTAGTGACATCAGTAGATTTTCTTCTCTAAGTGATATGTGTAGCTACACAGTGAGAATAGGCATCTAGACTCAACTAATGCGGTCTCAGAGACTAGACCTAATTTGAGTTACATAAAAAAATACATCTTTCCATGTCCTCACATCAATACAAATACTGTACATGTAATCAGTCAAGATGAAAGCATCACCAGGTTTTTTATTTTTAGTGTTTGTTATATAATGTTTTGTTCAGTAGCTGCTTTGTGCATTTCAACAGCAGGCTCTGTATCTTTTTTGCTCTCTTCCATTCCAAAGGTCAGACAAAAACGTGTTTACCATTCTTTTAATACCAATCCTCCCAATGCACCTCACGCTGCTTTTCAAACTGCAGTATAATTAAACGCTGAATGCGTCCAGTGGCTTATCTTTTACCACAGACTAAATGTGTTGTGACATGTATGATTTAAATGCTTTAAAAAGCTTTCCAGCCTCCGCTATAGACCACTGCATCGGTCTCTCCTGCATACAGAAGAGCTCGTTTCCAGGAGGGAGAGAGAAAAAAAGAGAGAGGGAGAGGAAGAGAGAGTTGGGGGTGAGATGAAGCAGGGGTCATCTTCAAAAGCAAGAAAATAAAAGAGACTTTTGAATTAATAAAATGTACAACATACATCATGAATGTATAGCATTCAATCATGCTAAAAATTGTGTGTGTGTGTGTGTGTGTGTATGAACACAGCACACAATGCTTTTAGAATGTCATCAGTTTAGCCAGAACATTTCTGGAGGTTGTCTGGCTGTGATCAAGTCTCAGATTGTATAAACAGAAAATGGCCTTTATTCATCAGTTGTATATGATCAGATCTGATTGTAAAGCAAGCTTACATAATTGACAGTTTCCTGGTCAAAGTGGAATATCTCAACAGCCATAAAATTGCATGATTTATAGTTACATAATCTAATCATAATCAATAGCATTCACAATTATATGTATTATATTCATATTATTTATATTTGTGCATAAGAAACCCTTTTACTAAAATACAAGCAGAAGAACCGCACACAAATATGTCACTGTACATTTTTGGAGGTTATTTCATAATCATGCATCAGCAGCTAAAACAGCTGTGTGCTCGGCCTTTCAGTGATTGCTTTCAGCATTTCGCTGATTTGATTTAAGGATTTGTTTCATTCTGTCACTTTGTTAAATTCATTCCCGCACCTCAGCCAGAAACAAGTGGGACTTTCTGACAGCCTTAATTCTACAGGGTTAGTGCTGAATACCTCAGACCTGCAGCAGCTCCACCAGCTTTATTAAGAAAAATTCAAATAAAACAGCAGAATAATACATTCATGAATATATGTATACTTCATATTACACCTTTAATTTCAGTATAAAGACAAGACTGCAAAGGCAAACCTCCAAAACCTCTATTTTCTTCTTTAATTACATTTAAGCACATATTATGTCGTTTTTGATGACAGAATTCTTTCGTTTCACCTCCCTAAATGATTTAGCTCCTTCCTTGTTACTTGGATAACTGTAGCCATCTTATTATAGCCTCCCTTAAACAACACCGGTTTAAATTAGGGCATGTTTCCTGTATACTATCTATTACACTATATTTATCCTCATTACATTTTACTATGTGTTTATTATTTTTGATGTCTACCTTATTTTATTCTATATTTATAGTTTTGACGTGTGTTCTTAGTTCTTAGGTAGTTTTGTTCATTGATGCACTGTGAAGCACACTGCAGACTCACTGCACTCACTGTCAACACTATTCTTTTGCAGAGTCGGCGTTATATGTCCTGTTTGTCTGCACTGTCTTGTCATCCTGTGCACTTCTGTTGTATGTCTAGTTTCTAAAGATTGCACCTTAAGTATAGTTTAGCTTTATCTCTGTGTTTAGCTCCATGTTTGTCACCTGTACTTTGTGTGCACCTTTGGTCTAGGAGGAATTTTTTTTTCATTTCACTGTGTACTGCATCAGCTACATATGGTTGAAGTGACAATAAATCTTTGACTTTGAGACTGCTCTATGCATTTAACATGTAAATCAGAGCCTAATGGGTGGGAACTTGCGTCCATGCAGCAGAAATTGCATTCATCATTTGTGCATGAACTTCTGCGCTTAAATCAGTTCCATGAATCAGAAGCAGATTTGTCCAACTCCTGTAATCTTATTAGATTATTTGCATTTTTGTGAGAAGAATAAGTTCTGATAAAACTGCAGCTGATAAGTAGGTATCGGGTGTAAACACAAGATCAGATTATTTGTTTTATAGTTATTCACTCAGTGTACACTTTATTAGGAATACCTGCATAGCCATCATGCGGCAGCAGCACCATACAAAATATAATAATGCAGAAACAGAGAAAAGATCTTCATGTTCACATCAAACATTAGAATGAGTATGAAGAAATCTCAGTGACTTGGCATGGTTGTTGGTGTCAGATGGGATAGGTTGAGTGTTTCATAAACTGCTGATATGCTGGGAATTTCACACACAGCAGTCAAACCAGGGGTGTCAAAGGGTGTCATTTTAGGTTGGATCGGAAAAAGGCCTCTTGTGCTGGCAGAATAAGCTTTTATTAATCCTCAGTGTGCTGTCAGTTACATTAATATTGACCATACAATATAATTTATAAAAGAAACTTGAAACAAACCCTGTTCTCAAGTGAAGAACAGTCATGCCTTGTGAAAAAAGTGCTGTTTTTATTATCTCCAAATAATGGCATAAAAACCATTTACTGTCCTTTGCATATGAATATCAGTTAGCTAAGAAAAGCAAATATTACAGATTCCAATTGTAATGCATTATGCACAATTCATAATTAAATTTGAATTCATGAAAATCATTTGTTTTGCTTTCCAATCCAGCATCCTGATGCCTGACCTTTTAACTAATGCAATGCATCAACAGTGATCAGCGTCCACTTTCATAATGTCATTTAGATCTATGTTTAAGTCGAGAGAGCAACTTGGACTTTTTGTCTGACTTTGAGTCTAAAACTACTCAACATGGTAGTAAAGAGTAATTATTTGAGATAATGTAGACTTCCTGTCAGCTCAAACAAGTGTGCACGTACTCCTCTGATCTCTTTTATCAACAAGGTGTTTCAGCATGCAGACCCTCTACTCACAGGATGCCCCCCTCCCCACAGCATGCTGTGTAAACTCTAGAGACTGTTGAGTGTGAAATTTTCAACAGATCAGCAGCATCTGAAATACTCAAACCAACCCATCTAGCACAAACAACCATGCCACAGTCAGTCACAAATATACTTTTCTTCATTCTGATGTTCTAGTCAACATTATCTGAAATGCTTAATCTGTATCTGCATGCTTTTATGTATTGTGCTGTTGCCACATAATCATGAATTCATATAACTGCATCAATGTGCAGGTGTACAGGTGTTCCTATTAAAGTGCACAGTAAGTGTAGGAGTCTATACACAATAAGCACAGTAATGTTAAGGTATAAACCAGGCCCAAAAACATTGCGCTGTTATCAATTCTTTGAGTTCAGGCTGACCTATCTAGGCGTTTTCTTAGTAGTTTGATACTTGTCTGTACCTGTTACTCCATTTCCCACGCTGTTGTCATCCCCTTGCATGATCTCCTGGTGCTTGTAGGTGCCATTTACGATGCGAGTGGAGGAATTCTCAGCCACTCCATTACTGTAGTGCTCTGCCTCAATCTCCATCTCACTATCACTGTGCACAAACACACACACACAGAGATACGACTGAACGACAAATCTATATAGACAAATTAATGACACAACAAAATGAATGAATGAAAACATCAGTTTAGAATTGTGCAATGTGTCCACTCTCTCTCTCTCTCTCTCTCTCTCTCTCCTGCTCTACCTGGTTTCCTGGTTGCTGGTGGTGCTGTGTGGCTGGGACTTGGTGGAGTCTGTGGAGTTGGACTCAGAATAGTTGACTGAGGAGGGTGAGGAGGAAGGGGAAGAGGAGGCGGAGCCAGCTCCGGGGTATTTGGTGTGGCCCTTGTTTTTGTTAGAAGGCGTCACACCATTACTGCACGTGGGACTGTCTGCTCCTGGTCAAGGTAAAAGTGCAACATGCTTTAGATGTGAGGTTGCATTCACAAAGAAGAATATGTTGTTGGACAATAAGCACGTGACTATCAGCTAATAACACATAACTGTTACTCTCAGCTCACATGCTGATGGGTCCAAATCTGCAAAATCTGTAAGTGTAACTCAGGCTAATTTAATAAAAAGTCATTATGAAATGTGAAAAATGTCTACATGCCTATGACAGGCTATATGCTAATATAAAATAATTTTACTAATGTTATGTAAATGTTCATTTACACATTATACAAATGAATTCTAGTGGCCTAGCCAATATAATCCAGAGCCCTGTTGTGTACATTTGCGAGAAAGAATAATGTAAGACTAATACACACTATGTGGCCAAAAGTATGTTGATACCTGACTTTCATATTCACATGTGAGAATTTCTAAAACTGTTGCTGTGCAATTGTCTTGAATGTCTTTGTACACTTTAGCATTAAGATGTCCTTCCATTCCCCAGTGCACAAAGCGAGTTCCCTGAAGACATGATTTGCCAATTTTGAAGGGGAAGAACTTAAGTGTCTTGTACAGAGCGCTGACCACAACCCTAGTAAACACATTGGGATGGATTAGAATGGTGACTACAGGCCTATACTGTCCTCGTTACCCAGCATCAGTGTCCAGCATCACTAAAGCTCTTGTGGCTGAATGAGCAAATCCCTACTGCCACGCTCCATAATCTAACAGAAAGCCTTCACAAAGTATGGTGGTTATTAAAACATGAATTGAACGGGATGTTGGACACGCACACATGGAAGTGGTTTGGTGTTCATATACTTTTGTTACATGGTTAGAGCTTAAACCCACATTGTTTCATTTCTATGCATGTTTTGTAATTTAAAGTGCATGTTCTGTGTTTGACTCTCATATTGAGTGTACAGTAGAAGAACAAAACATCTATGTTTTCACTTACAGACTTTTTGAATCTTTTAATAAGATTCTCTCTCATCATTTCCAATACATTTTGTGACTTTTGCCAAAACATCAGCCCCTGTATCTATGTAAAGTCCGGTTATATAGAGTATGGAAACTATCCCTGCTCAAATGTTTCAGCTAAATAATAATGCACATACTAATGACTTAATGTGAAGGTGCCTTTATGTAGGGAAAAATAACAACACTGTGGGTCACCTGTGCTGTGCAGGTGGGGGTTGGTGGCTCCATGCCGGGGGCTAAGGCTCGGGGAACCAGAATAACTGTCCTGGTTGTTGGGGGAGTGGACACTAAAGCATCGTACCTCACTGTCTGTACCATTCACCATCTCCACAAACTGCCGACACCTGAAACGGACAAGATAGCCAGGTTATATCACTTTGTGTGCGTTCATGCATGCTTGTGCGTGTGTTCCTCAAGCCAGTCAGGTGTCAAAATGAGCACAGATATCTTTGAAATCCTTTAATACTCCCTGACTGACATTCATAGCATGGAAGTGCAGACACTTTTGTGATATCAGTCACACTGACTGTCAAAGTGATGCAATGAGTGAGTCTCTCACACTGTCTATACTGCCATGGACAGCATGTCCTATTAAGCTGATTCGTTTAAAGAGGTACCTTCAACATTTAATAACGTTAGTGTGGACACACTATATCATTGCTGTCTCTTTATTGTAGGTGAAAGCAGGCAGCCTTTGCAGGTAGTATATGTTTATTTGTAGCAGGTAGATTATCTGAATCCAGTTTGCTATCAGTTATGACATCTGACCACCTTATTAAATATCAAAGCACATGACCTGCTATGTCATGAAAGGCCTTCTCCTATAATATATTCAACAGTGAAGATTTCAGTTGTTGGAATTGTAAGGCAATAGACCTCAAATATTTTAGGTGATATTTCTGTTCAAGCAAAATCAAAAGGCCCTTTTAACAGCAAGCTTGAACACATTATGTGACGCATTGTTCCTTTGTAGTTATGGGTTTGATTAGAAGCACAATCTGTACATACTAATATGAGACATAGGCCACAGTGAAAATATAGTGTGAACAAATTTGATGTCTGAAGAGAACCTTAACGACTTTGCTATTTCAGAATATTATGTCATTATTTTGACTTTATCTCTCATCATTCTGACTTGTGTTCAGAGTCAAACCCTAAAAACAGGACAGATGTTCTATAGACAATTGGATAGATTGCTAGTCAGAGCACTTGGCTGAGATCTCCAATAACAGCTGACTCTTCTGGCTCCCAAATGAATCAACCCTACATCACTGTTATTGTGCCATCTCTCTGAGCTTCATTAAAAAGATTCACTTCCTCTTATTCTGATAACTGATTGGCTCCATTAATAAAACTTGACTATGCAGTACATCTTCAGGTGAATCCTCCCAGTTATGTCTCACGCACAGCTGAGAGTCAAACCCACGTCTCACCATTCGCACTATCGAACAGCTCAGATGTTGAAAACACGTTTCCTTTTGATTAAAACACACTGTAGTGTAACAGCTTGGCTACATCTATAAAAAAGAGAAACAGCTCACATAGATGAGCAGATATTCCTCCTTCAGACTGTTTGCAAATGACACATCACGAGAACACACATGATTAATGCTGCTGGTTGAGCTCGTGTCTCTACCAATACACAAATCTTTCTGCTGAAGGATAGTAGTGACCGTCTGCTACAAAGTGATCACATGTGCTTTTAACGTGTATCCTGGGTGATGGGATCACAAGTGTTCAGCGCTATGTACCGGTGTGAATGGTGTTGAATGAGTCTCGAAGACGCACTGTGATGCAATCACTCATGGACGCAGAACATTCATAGTCTCGGACAGCAACAAAGCATTAACTACGTTTACATTTATGGCTTTTGGTAGACACCCTTATCCAGAGCGATTTACCAGTAACTGCATCCTGATACTGCTTTACTAGGTCACTGACTAAGAATATCATCAGTCTAAAAACTCTGTTGGAGAGGTAATATAGTAAGAACAGCACACAGACCACTTTATTTTTTAAGTGCTAATTTAAGAACTAATTGAATGAGTCACTGCCCAAGCCGGAAAATTTTGTAATTATAGCGAGACTGTTTGGAACAGAACAGCTCTCTGCCAGTAGGCTAATGGATTAAAAAACAATGCTAGAACAGCAGAGACAAAAGCAACTGCTATTCAGTTTCATTTGGCGTCTCATCCCTCATTCATGTATAAGCCTGGAAAAAAAACTGCAGCAGACGAATGACATAATTGTGCCTGACGGCCTTTCTTTAGCAGAAACGATGTATGTAATCCGATCACACTGAGTGGTCACTGAAGACAAATTCATAATCCTGGGTGTGAATGACCGAGTGTCCACTTTTGATTCAAAGGATGCATGCCTATGCCAGGTGTGAATGGTGCATTACTCTTTCCAAAAGGCCTTTTCCTACAAACACATCACCACAGTTTTAAACAACAATTGAATGTTTCAGATTAGTTTTAATTTATTCCTTCCCTGTGATCCAAGTAAAGTCAGACATATTCTGGGGCAATTTCTAAATTAATTTTCTGGGCAATAAGATATATCTCATAAAGGCTATAACAGAGTTACATAGGGCCTTCACAAGCAGTGTAGAAAGATATTTAATATTCAGCTACAGCTTGGGTTTTCAATTTTTTAACATTAATCTGGTAATTATTGCACTAAAATCTCTGTGTGTTTGATAAATGTTGTTGTTGATCTTTCAGCTGCTCCCTACGTGTGTGAGGGGTCACCAGAGTGGACTAACTGGTCCGCACAACAACTTGGTACAGGTTTTTATGCCGGATGCCCTTCCTAACGCAACCCTCCCATTTTTTTCTGGGCTTGGGACCGGCACTACATCCAGCGGCTGGGGTTTGGCCACTGGCTGGGAATCGAACCCGGCCTTCTGCATGGTAGTACAGAAACCTACCACTGAGCCACCAGTGCCCCATCTCTCTGTGTTTGGTAAATAATGAACATAAAACCAGTCAACCACATTCTTTTAAACTGCTGCTTTTGGATTGCAGAGCAACATCTGCCCTCTTCCACATACAAGAGTTCACAGACAGTCATGATTATATCCCTAACATGACATCGCTCCCTTCCAGAGAGGATGACCATTTTTTCCTCCCTTGACGCTCAACATCAGGGATTGTGTTTCTGTTCCTCATTTACTTGTATTAGTTATATTTTACTGCTTTCATTTTTGCTATACACTAATGGCATTTGGGTTTGAGATAAAGAGGCGAATATGAGAGTAGTATTTCACTACCCAAGTCACCATCTGATAACCTCTGAAACTTTCACCGATTAAGTTAAGCAAAGGAAAAGCAACACACGGTCTCAGTTACGGATGGGCCTGGTTTTAATGCTGCACTGGAGAAGTGCTATCAGAATCGCCTACTTTACTATACAGTATTGCTGGAGACATTTTTCATTGGAGTGACTAAAAACAGGTCACTAAAATGTAATCCAATTACCAAGAAATTTTATAGAAAAAAAATTAGATTCAAATGTTTATGGATCTTAATACATTTGAATAAATGTTTGAGGCCAAATTAATACCAGGGTGGTTGTTGGGTACAAACAAATGAAAAAACATGACAGCAACAAGAATACAATGGAAGATTCCAATAGTGTCAACTAAAAACAGGCTGTGTGACTATTTCTTTCTTTCTTAGCTGTGAGAAACAAGCAAACTGAAAACTTTAAATCATCTAGATCTTTTACTCAGTTTCTGCTATTTGCATTTTTAATATTTGACTGTCTAGTAATTAGATGTAGATTAGATTAATCTAGAAATGAGATGTAAGAAGTATCCAGTTACAAAAATGATGTGAATTATATTGAAGGACCTATTGCTCATTTGTGGGTTAGGACAGAATTAAGTGCTTATCTAATAACATTAAAAGGCACAGAGATACAGAGATTAGCTGAGCTAACATATGCTCAGCCTCTGCACTGCTACAATGCCATCAACCTGAGGGTAACTAGTTCAGTAAATGACTCCAGAATTAAAAGACTCCTATATTTAAAAGCTTGTGTGTGTGTGTGTAGAAACTCACTTCAACATGAAGAGTAAATTGGGGTTGCGTTCTAGGAGTCCGGGGTACAGCTGATGTGTGGCTTCGATGGCCTCTCCAACACGACCCTCCAATACAAGCTTCTGTATTCCTGTTCCCACATACAGGAGAAACACACACACTTACCATCTGTGCAAAACCTAGCCAAATGCCTTGCTGCCAGAATGCTAGAACCTATGATGATCATAATGCTCTGGCTTAAAAAATAATTGCACTGACAAAAATGAGAATAACATGAAAATCACTCCATGGATCTAAAGTAACCAATGTACACACAAAAACAGCGAAGCTACCTAATTGTCCATAATACCTTACAATACTATACACTCAACGTCAACATTATTAGAGACTCCTGTATACATGTACATTCATGCAATCATGTGGCAACAGCACAACATATACATATAATTTCAGGGATTTCGACAGTGGCATGGCAGTCAGGCTGTTTTGAGTATTTTAGAAATGCTTATCTTCTGGGTTTTTACACACAATAGTCTCTAGAGCTTACAGGAAATGATACAGACGAAAAACAAGATGGGCAGCAGTTCTGCAGGTGGAAATGTCTTGTTCTTCTTGATGAGAGAGATCAGAGGAGAATGGCCAGGACAGGAAGGACTAGCTCAAACCACCCTTTTCACAACCCTGACGAGAAGAAAAGCAGCTCATAACACTTAAGCCGAACCTTGAGATGGATGAACTACAAAAGTAGAACACATCAGGTTCCTCTACAAAACTCTTGAATATTGGGGAAAAAAGACTATATTCACTAAAAGACTATATTCACTAAAGCTCTCGACAAGAATATTCTCCTTAGAAAATACGGGAATGACAAAGCCAGTTCTTTTTTTTCCTATACACTAATAATAATAGAGTTAGAGATTCAAAGAAGAACATTTCAATTCAATTTAATTTATTTCTAAATGTAATTTATTTGTATTGCACTTTTAACAATTGACATTGTCTCAAAGCTTTACAGAAGTAAAGAAACACAGAAAAAATGATGTAGTTTAAAGATAAGATACTATTGATCCCTAACATTTATCATAAAACAGGATAGTGAAGAGAGAAAAAAACATAACAAAAGAAGACTGCAACAGCTTAATGATGTCGGCGGATCATTGGTCCGAGGTTAATCTGGCAAGCAAGGGATGTGCAACCAAATATTAATTAACTTTAAGACTATCTCTTCCTATACTTCTGCTCATAGAAAGGTTTGCCGTTCTGCCTCCAAAGGTGCCGTGTTCAAGTTGCTAAACACATCCAGATAAATATCAGGAAATGAAAGCTGAAATTCTGATCTACTCATCTATTCATCTTTTGATCTCAAACCAAAATATCTTTGTGTACAGAAAAACCAAATAAATTGGCCTTGCCGTTCCAATACTTTCAGAAGGAACTGCATGATTTTGTGTTGTGCCGCTGCCACACAAATACCTAAAAGTAGTTGGTGAGTGCATGTGTGTTGAAAATGTAGTATTAGTGACATACTCTACTTATGACAGATGCAACCAAACACTGAACATATATTTATGTTTCATGGTGAGAAACATAATGGTGAGGAGGCTCTAGGTGTGTGTTTCTGTTTGCATGTGGATTCTTACTCTGTCTGTTTTTTATGGAGGCCTGGTCCTCCTGTATCATGGTCTCTGTGGCTCGGGCAAAGGCCATGGCAGTAGCGCAGTACCCATGATGCACCAGGTAGCTGGATACCATACTAAAGAAAACATCACACACAACAGTTAGAGACAGCATGGCATCATGTTCACTGTTCCTTCAACATTAAGTACTTTAGGGCTATAATGCATTGATACTTTCTGTATCTGTTTAGTGTTTGTATTTGGATTCTTAATTAATCCTGGCCTGGGCTGACCAAGCAGTTACAAAATGATGGATGAATGAGATGCAAATCCATCACACAACAATCTAGTTGAAATAATCATATCTGACTAGTAACACTGTATACATGAGTAAAACTTCTGACTGCTTGTCCACAGAAATGAAAAACCTCTCACTTGCATTATTTTTTGTTGTGTCCCTTGTCAAATACCTTTAGTCTCAATCTCAGATGCCTGGTGACCTTATCCAAAACAAATCAAATGCACAGTCACTGCCGTTGATGGGGATGCGTCCACCACCACCAAGTCCAGTCTTTCTTGTTTTTAATTTTTGAACCGGACATACCATTAAAAGATACTTCAAACATGAAGAAAGCTACTGAAAAAACCATTTTAGACATTTGTCATTGCTGTGACCTTGACCCTGGATAAAGTTCAAAATTTAATCAGTTTATCTACTGGTTACACTCATGAATCCATATAAATCCTACAGACACTCACGCACTCATTCTTGATATATCACACTAACAAGAACGCTGCAAGATGCAACAAGACACACAGATGGATGGAGAGAAGGATGGATTGATGGTGAAAATTGTAGAAAGAAATTTTTGATCATGAAGGTGTAAGTAACACATTTGTATGATAAACAAGATGGAATCTAATTCATTATAAATCCTACACATAAAAAATTCAGCCACTCATTCTCAACGGATGGAGGAACAGACAAATACTGGAGGTGGAGACACAAAAACAAGAAAACGCAACAACTGTGCGCCTCTGATTAGTATCTGTACAAGATGCAGGAATCTGTTCGTTCTGAATAATGTATTCACATTCCGTTACATCTCTGATCTACATGCAGGCCTATGCACAGATTTTTTTGGGGGAAGGAGATTAAGAGGGGAAAAAAACTACTTGTACTCCTACTCATTCCATGGCTGTTACCACTACCATTCATAATCAGAAACATGTTGCATCAAATAAACCTCGGTGCTTCGTGCTTGCTTCTTAAAATGCCAGCACAGAGTTTATCCAATAGACATCAGCCAAGATCCTTCATCAACTCTATATACAGCGCATGGTGAATATTTATTTATTAAGATTTATACAGCCAACCAGTTTTAGACCAGCAGTCCTAATCATGGTACATGGTTTCCCAAAGTACACTTTGTTTCTAACTGTGGCTATCTATTGCTATGCACAATGTGTCATTTTCTTTCTAACGCTTTACATCGCTTTAGACAGCCCACCACTGATCGGTCTGTGTGTGGATAGTAGACTATTCTCAATACAGAAGTAACAACATGTTACAGCTATAGGTCTATTTATACACTAACAAAATGAACAAGCAAAGTATAAGTTTACAATAAAAAAAAAAAACAAAAACAAAAAAAAACAGCATCACTGCTGATACTTTCCTACCAGTGCAATCACTCTCATGTTCTCACTGTATATATACACTATATTGCATCCAATACCATGATGTACCATCACAGCCAAATAAGTGCTTTTCCCAAAGTGTTGCCACAAAATCTGAAGTCGTATCATGATTTCCTTCACTGGAACAAATGGGTCCAAATCAGTTCCAGCATGGCAATGCCTCTGTGTACAAAGCAAGGTCCATGAATAAATAGTTTGCCATAACTGGTGTGGAAGAAGTCTAGTGGCCTCCACAGAGTCCTGACTCCAACTGGACCCCACTGAACACCTTTGGGATGAATAGACCCTTTTGTGCAGACGTCACGATTACATCACAGCGCTAGCTGGATGCAAAACAAAGGGAAAACTGCAGGTGGCCTATACAAACCCGAGTCGGCTACACAAGGGACGCAAATGTCGTCTTTTTGTGTTGTTGGGTGACAGAACCAACGGAGTACAGGCATAAAACAATGATGGCTGTGGTTAAATGCAATAAAACGAGCGGACTGGACAGATACAATCATCAAAAATGCCTGCGTTTGCAATGCCTGCGTCATATCAGATAAGGTTAAAGAAACTATTGTTTTGTTGGTATGATTTATGGTTTGGTTACATGTCTAAATATTTCTTATACATGCCCACCTAATCATCCACTGAGTGAGCGTGTACGGGGCGGCCAATCTGGTTCCATCCATTAAAGTTAATTTTTTCAAATAACATTCATGGTCCTAGTCAATGAGTGACCTAACAATCAGATAAATTCGGATTTTGACCAGTCATTGTTTAAAAACAAACTAACAAAACTTGATAACTACTGCTTACAAAGCGGTCATGAAAATCTTACCTCCACCTAAGCTCCGCCCACCATAAAACGTCAATGTTTACGAACAGAAAAACGGTCTATTGGAACGCTGACTCTGTGCCAGGCCTCCTCGCCCAGCAGCAGGGCCTGACCTCACTAATGCTCATGACTGAACAAGCACAAATCCCCACAGCCGCACTGCAAAATCTAGGGGTTAAATTCAGCATTCAACAAAGATTAATCTTCATAAAGTACTCATTCCCAACATGTTTAAAATTTTGATTTTGAAAATATTAATTACCTATTCTGAGTGTCTGTCTGTGGCAGATATGAGCCAGTGTTCCATTGTGTGCTCACTGCCACACTTTTGAGACAGGCTTAGTGCTGCCCCATGGTCAGGAAAGAAGCAGCTGACAGACAGTTAATGACAAGTGTGCAAGACTGTGCTAGTTAAAAATACTCCACAGCTTCCATGATTTTGTTTTACAGTAAATAATCCGAATGAAATCTAATATATTTCTGCTATGATGTATGTGTCTATGATGTATAGGACCATTGCTACTGAAACAAGTATTTCAAAGAGCGCAAAAATGGGATTATGGTATGAATTACACAGATCAGCCATAACAATAATACCAGTAAGAGGTGAAATGAATAGCATTTACTTCATCTTAATCTTGTTAAAATAATACCTGTCAAGGGGAGGCAGCAAGTGAACAGTGAGTTCTCTAAGTTAATGTGTTAAAAGCAGTAAAAACCTGACCAGGGTCAAATTGTGATGGATACATGTCTGGAGGACGTTAGGATCTGCTGCTATTGTCTTGGTGCCAGATATCACCTCTTATGGAGTTTAGGTCTCTCAGGGTCAGTCATATTTTCGTGACCTACAGATTATTAGGCAGGTAGTTTTAATGCTATGGCTTAATTAATGTATATCTGTCTATCAAAAATGTATGTGTGGGGGAAAAAAGGTTTTCCATGAAAAGCCTGAACAAAAAGAAGAAAACAGTCTCCCTTTTCCACTGACCAAATATTTGGGGCTAGTTTCAGGTATTTTTGTGGTTTTTAAGATGGTTGAGCTAGAGGATTTCACTGAAACATGTCAGCTCAACAGTATATCAAATGCAACTTAGAAAAAACGTCTAAAACCATTCAAAATGAGCTGCTAGACTGCTATATGTTGATGATTGTATGCACCATACATGGTCAATGTACACTATGTTGGTCCTCAAATGCCTAATAGGTTAGACAAAAAAAAATAAAAATAAATCGCTATAGTCCTCAGCATGTTTGCACCAATGTCATTATTATATAATGTCATTATTATTATATTGCCCTGCCCCAACAAAATCTATGGTATGAGTTGATGATACATTTAGCATTGATGAATGGAGTGCAAGAAAACACACTGGGAATAAAAATAGACTTATGGTAGATTTAGGGTCAACGAGTGTAGCTAAGGAAGGTGTATCTAAAAAACAAAGTGGCCAACAAATGCCTTTTTATAATTTGGGAAATACAGAACAACTACAGCTGTATTATTTTAGCAGCTGAGAGGAAACCACTAAATTATATACACACATGCACACTCAAAGACTGCTTGAGAGAGAGAGATACAACACTTGAACCAAAGCAGACTTTAACACTATAGATATACATGCTGAATGAGGCTAAGCTGGAGAGCCAAAACCTAATCGCGAGGCTGCTCTCCAAGGATCTTATGGAGTAAATTATATAGTAATTACAGAGTACTACAGAATAAATTGTATAGTAAGCAGGGGTGCATATAACCATGAGACTTTAGCACTGTAGGTTTTGATGATGTAATAGATATAAAAACGTGTCCTCACTTCTGCAGCACTGTCTGCCACTCTCCGAGTCTCTCTCCGATAGGGAAGCGAGCGATCATGCTGTGGATCTTTGCTCTCCACTCACTCATGTAGTCCTCGATGTCGAACACAAAAGGATGCTGGCCAAAGTTAGCGTCTACAATCTCTCCAGGAGTCTGTAGCCCTACTGTTGGATAGAGGTTGGGCTGGGGGGGGAGGAAGAAAAATAAAATTAGAAACTATAAGGACACCCAAAAAATGTATAATAGAAACCATAGTTAATCTTTGTTCAAGCTGTGTTAATTATACGCTCCCGGCAGAGAACCCAAACACGTTACCACCCTTTTTACCGGCAGTAAAAACTAGCTGTATCTGCATGTGGGCCTGTAAGATTGATCAATGGGTCACTTACTGGGAGGTCTGTGAAAGCCACACCTGGAAGGAAAAAAAAGACAGATGAGCATCCACTCAGCCAAACAAATATACGAGCAAAAAAAAATCCTTTCAAGTTCAGCAGGTTTCAAGCTATTAGGCAATGACTATATGCTTAGTCAGCAGGTATATGCTGTGACAGGACAGGTAGCATTTTTGCTCTGTTACCCAAGCTGTGTCCATTCTTAGTGTAGAAACATGTGTTGTTGATAAGGTTCACGCAGCAGCCAATCACATCGCCCGTCGTGAAGGTGGGCCCATATGGTTGGCCGGTCCCTGAGGAGCAAAAGGAGTGCCCATCATCTCCGTGGTAACCGTAGGAGTGTTTGTCCCAGCCTGGAAGGAAAGACAAATAACAATAATCAGACATTGAAATTACAGAGATCAGGGAAATTCACACCTTTTCAGCCATTCAAAGATGAAGCATGAGACACCTAATCCGGCCACAAGGGGCATCAGACGACACTTTAGATTCACCCGGGCCACCATGAGTGACTCAGCTCTCTGCAACACTTACTGTTCACCTCAGACACTGTGAATTCCAATGTGACTTGTTCATGCCAGGCTTAGCGTCACATATGGTGGTGTGTGAACAGTCTGGCATCACTAAGTACTAACATTCTACCAGTTTAAAAGCTATGTCGAGAGGCAGCTTGGACTGACAGATTGGACCAAAAAAAAATAGAGAAAGAAAAAATGAGAGAGATAGGTCATGTCTGTGAGGTATTAAATTAATCTGGAGAAAAGCACTGACAGAAATATAAAGCCATGTACATCATTCCCTCAGTGTTACTGGCTCCAAAAATAACACAACACCCCCAAAGAGAGACACACAGAGCAATGAGCATATAATGTGATCTCATCAGATCTCAAAAGACATTTTCTTTTAGATACCAGAACAACTAAGCTTTATCTGTGCATGTGTAGCTGGCACAAAGGTGCAGTAAAATGAAATGCAGTAAATGACAATAGTCTGTACAGATGATAAAGGTATACACTACAACGTAAGGGTGCAAGACACGAGAGTATACAAACAATACACACATAGACTCACCGTCCACTTTAAAGCAAACACCTATACACCTCCATGTTTATGCAGTTATCCAGTCAGCCAATCATGCAACAGCAGCAGACTGCATAAAATCATGCAAACACTGCTCAAGAGCTCCAGTCACATATCAGAATGGGGAAAAATGTGATCTCTGTGACTAACTGTGGCATGGCTGTTGATGCCAGGTGGGCTGGGCTCCTGGGATTTTCACAAACAAAAGTCTCTAGAGTTTACACAGAATGGTGCGGGGGGGAAAGCATTGAGTGACAGTGCTGTGGGTGGAATCATGTTGTTGATAAGTCAGGTCAGAGGAAAATGGCCAGATTGGTTCTAGCATCCAGGAAGGATATCGTAAACTGAAATAATCACTCTTTGCAACTGTGATGAGCAGAAAAGCATGCACAAAACATCAAACCATGAGTTGGATGAGCCATGATGGCCTCAGGTCATTGTTCTTGGTAGACAGCAGCGGAGCCTGATCCTGGTCTTCTGCTGTTGTAGCTCATCAACCTCAGGGTTGGAAGTGTTTTAAAGTTACTAAAGCCTTCTTGCTGGCTCAAACAAGTCTGGTCATTCTCCTCTGATCTCTTTTAACAAGGTGTTTCAGCCTACAGAACCTCTGCATACTGGATGTTTTTTGGCACTATCCTGAGTAAACACTAGATTCAAGATGCTTTATTGTCATTTCCACCACATATAGCTGATGCAGTATATAGTGAAATGAAACATTTCTCCAGGACCTGGTGCTACATAAACATACAACAAAGAGTTCAAACACAAGAACAACACAGAGCTAGGACAGAAGTTTGTCTTAGCCAAATAAAGTGCAAAGTGTGCAGCTAGGTGCAAACAGAGCAACAACAAGAGAGTGCAAAAACAATAAGTACAGAAAAGACAACACAAAAACACAGGACACTCAGCTAGAGCTGGGCGATTAATCATTATTATCGATTAATTCGAATTTATGGTTTATGTCGATGCTGAAAAAAGGAAAATTGATTTTATGATTTCACTTTGGTTTGGCAGAGCGAGCTTCCGTAGTTCTGCGATGCAAAGAGATTGTTTCTAAGAGAGGCGCGGTTTCTTCAGTCCAGTTTGAAGAACGCGCTGAAAGACGGGGAGGAGCCGAAAGTCTGCCGCCGTTTTAATATGAAATTTAAAGGGGCCTGAGACGATCACGAATTCGTGTAGAGTTTATGGAGAATCGCAGAATTCTTAGGATCGCTGAATAGAAATGTTAAAAATGGCCTAGTGACGAAAACGGCGGCAGACTTCAGCTCTTCCCCGTCTTTCATCGCGTTCTTCAATCCGACTGAAGAAACTGCGGCGTCGCAGAGCGAGGATCAGAGGACAAGTGTGTGTGTGTGTGTGTGTCTGTGTGTGAGATCAGGAAGACTCGTATTTGGCTTGTTCAGTATTCAAATGTTATACACATCTATGCAATATAGTGGAATGCTGCAATAAGTTTACCATCCTACCCTGTTAATCAAACCTTCATTTTATTTATTTATTTATATTTTTTACTATTATACCCTCATTGGGGGCTGAGTCCCCCTTAAATGAAAATCCTAGACTCACCCCTGATTGTGCCCGTATACACAGATGTAAAATGCGGTCTGGCTCCTGTTTGGTTTATTTAGCGTGTTAGTTGCATGTTGGTTTTATTTAGCGTGTTAGTTGCATGTTGGTTTTATTTAGCGTGTTAGTTGCATGTTGGTTTTATTTAGCGTGCAAGTTGAATGTTGAACTGCTTTACAAAATTGTTTTTCTTCATGGATTGTTTTTCCAGGTGATAATTATTTATTTTATAAAAAGTGATTTAAGTTAAGTCTGCAGTTTGCACTTTACAAATCCCTCATATTTTGTTATATTACTTTATTTTACTAGAATAATTAGAACTTGTAAAGACTGGTGAATGTTTGCATTTTATAAATCCCCAAAAAAGGTTTTTATGTTGTTGTATTGATTATTGTTTTTCTAAAATAACAAAAAAAAAAAAAAAACTTGTTAGCGAAAGTAAATTTGCACTTTTAGTCCAAATTAGCAGTTCATATGTTTGGTTATATTGTTTTTGCTCAAATTTAAAAAAATCTATTCTATAGTCTCTAGTATTTTATTAAATTTTTTTAAAGAAAAATAATCGTTTTAATCGAATTTTGTTTTAAAAAAACGGAGATTCAATTTTTAGGACATATCGCCCAGCTCTACACTTAGTGCCGAAAAAAGAAAAAGAACATGTGCAATGAAATGTAAATGAAATGAAATAAAATGAGATGATGTACAACTTTGAGACCTGTCGAGTGTGAAAATCCCAGGAGAGCCGCGGTTTCTGAATCACTCAAATCAGCGCATCAACAACGATGCCATGGTTAAAGACACAGAGATCGCTTTTTTAATGTTAAACATTAAGTGAAGCTCATTAAGTGATGACCTGTATCTGATTTTGATACTGACATGAATGTGAAGGTGTTCCTATGTGGACAGTGAGTGTATGTATACACACTAAAGTGTTAGGAGCAGGAATAATAATGAGGAGAAACCACTGATACTGAACAAAGAAATAAATTGCAAATCTGTTTGTAGACCTCTATGCTAGAATTCTACCTCGTTCCAACACCAAACTAACAAAAAGCTCAACCTGAATAAGCATCTTTACTCTTCCATCATAGTCCAAACGCTCTGAAACAAAGAGCAGCCCAGGGAGCGAGTGCTGCATAATCACCCACTCTCATTCACTCGGTCAATGTAGAATTCGGAGAAGCACTCCAGATCGTTCCAAACTCCATGGAGAAACCAAGAGGCAAGTGATCCCAGAGCGGTCATGTGACTGACCACAGCTGGGCATGAAAATACACAAACCTCTTTGCCCAAAACACCACTTTTACTGTCTGAATGTCACATTCCTCCACCCTTTACAAACACATTTAAAAAACAGTTTTTACATCACTACAGGCACATGACAAACTAGTCATCAGGAAAATAATCCTCAGCATGTTTACAAACTCATGCTACACAAAATATCTGTTGTAAGCAGTCACAATGCAATGATGGGAAGTCATTAGGGTTGATTTTCTGTCTCGAAATCAGCAACTATTCACATCATTACCAGCCAAAATGAAACAAGGAATAAAGAAACTCAAAAATGGCTCTCTCTCCTTATTTTTTAGATTTTTTTTTTTTTTTTTTACAAAAAAAATTATTTTATAATTTTATTAAAATTTATTTTATTTTATAAATTTTTATAATTATGCATTCACAGAATACTATTGTCAACAAGACAAACTAACTGGATGGTGAGCTTTCGAAATTACATGAATATACACCAACCAGACATAACATTATGACCACCTGCCGAATATTGTGTGGTCCCCTTTTTGTTGCCACAACACATCAAACTGTGATGCACTGTGTATTCTGACACATTTCTATCAGAACCAGCATTACCAGAACCAGCAATTTGAGCAACAGTAGCTCGTCTGTTGGATCGGATCACACGGGCCGGCCTTCACTCCCCAAGGGCGTCAGTCAGCCTTGGCCACCCATGACCCAGTCACCGGTTCACCACTGTTCCTTCCTTGGACCACTTTTGATAGATACTGTCCACTGCAGACCGGGAACACCCCACAAGAGCTGCAGTTTTGAAGATGTTCTGATCCAGTCGTCTGTCCATTTTTCCTGCTTCTAACACATCAACTCTGAGCACAAAATGTTCACTTGCTGTCTAATATATCCCACCCACTAACAGGTGCCACGATGAGGAGATAATCAGTGTTATTCACTTCACCTCTCAGTGCTCATAATGTTATGCCTGATCGGTTTATTAAAACAATCATATTAGATACAAAGCTGTTTTTCCAGCACTTTTAGTTAAATTATGTTCCATAAGTGACTACATGATAAGCACTGCAAATGATATACACAGTTCCCTAGACGTCAAAGTCCGCACATCCTTTAGACCAGTGGTTCCCTAACTTTTTGAAAGCATGGCACCCCTTTGTAGTGTTTTTTTTTCCCCACGGCACCCCAACCCAATTAAACTAAATGTACATGCGTACATACAAATATAAAATTCAATCCAGATGAGCAAACAACAAATGAAGCATAAACAGCAACATGAATGTATTTTAAAAGCATAACAACAAACATAATATGAGGTGAAACAACCCATTCAAATGAACCGTCTGTCTTATACAACTGGATGATGCATGTCAACAGACTGATTTGGACCATTTCCTGTATGTCGGAATCATTGGAACAAAACACATTTAAAGATTGATATTTAACTCTTTTAATAATTATAAACAACTCAAATTAAATTTTATTTTTAGTTTCTCATTTGCTTTGTTCAAACCTGACTTTATTTTATGGTATGATTCTGTGGCACCCTTAGCCAGTTGTCGCAGCACCCACTTTGGGAACCACAGCTTTAGAGCATACTGTCAAATGGTGGACATAGCAAAATATTTTAGCATCACAAAGTACTTAAAAAATATTGTAGCAGAAGTGATCAATGTTTTATTAAAAGATAACTGACCAGTGAAACCAGATTTCTAAACTCTGGTGTGTATGTTAATATAAATGTAGGCTTCTCCAAGATTTTATCTCATTTTCTCAAATAAATTGATGAGAATGATTCAAGACAAACGGACAGGAATGTGTGCTTACTCTCCATTTCAAGATCTCTAACAATCTACTCTTACATGCACCTTTCATAGTTACACGATTAAAGAATATTAATGCTAACAAGGCTGCTCTAATTGGATGGTTGGAGAGAGGAAGATTAAACATGCAAATCCACTGAATTGTTTAATTACACTCAATCCAATTAAGCTATTCCCAACATCCCCACCACCACCACAACACTACAAGCATTCCACAAGACTGGCACACGAACATCTTAGCAAGAAAGAAATGGCACTCATGATCCTATCATTTTTAGCTTCCATATCATTAGAAACCTCATGTTTGTGCCTGAGAACTAAATCCACTGAGGAACAAAAGGCTCATAGAATATTTCCTCCTGGCTCACATGCCTGTCTACTGAGGCCTTGTTTGGGAATTTGGAGAAATGATCTTTCATGCGTTCTCTTGAAGAGCTGCGTTACAATGTGTTTTGGATTGCAGAGTGTTTAAGGAGAGGTTCAGGGTCATTCTGAGTACAGCACATGTTCAGGCATGTTTAAAGCAGTGCTAACACTGAGACAGGACACACGAGAGATGGTCAGAGAAAACGGAGCAATGGCACAGAAAGGGTGGAGATGAGAGTCGTGCCAAACCACAAACAAATTAAATGATAGAAATCAAAGTGGTTTAATCCACAGCCAAACAAGGCATATTTTAATGGAAGTCACTTTATCACTATCATAGATCTGCAGAGATGGTTTTGGTTTACTTCGAATTCATAGCATATAATCCCTTTTTTAGCTACTACAAGCAGCATTCTACTACAACCCCACAAAATGTTTAGAACAGCTATATACAATATAGTCATAAGTTTATATATGCCTCAGAGAAACGGCAAAATTTTACATTATTTAATTTAAGAAAAGGATCATAAAAAGAGGGGTGTAAACTTTTGAACAGGATGACTGATATAAATGATTATATTATTTAAAAACCTTATCTTTCCTGTTAGTACTGCTCTTCAAGTGCTACATAAAGATATTTACACATTTCCTAGTAGACAAAATATTAAATTTACACCGATGCACTTGTTCAAAACTTTTTATGCTCCTTTTTTTCTTTTTTACAAACACTTCCCTGGCTCTTAACGCATGTGTTGCCTTCATGAGCATCAGTGACTGTTTTGTAATAGTTGTGTATGAGTCCCTTAGCTGTCCTCACTAATTAAAGATAAATCTCAACATCATATAGCCTCTTGGTTAAAAGGGTTAAATATGCAGAAGAAGCTGGAAAAGCAAATAATGTGCAGGAGGAATTTTCTGATGAACTGTGGGCAGTTTAACTGCACAGGACAAACAAGGGACTCATGAAGAACTCTCATGAAACATAAAAACAGTCACTGATCATCCAGGGAACAGCACACAGTATTAAGAATCAAGCATAGGTAAACTTTTCATCTGGTTCATTTGTGTAAATTCAGAAATTATTTTGTCTTGTTGTTAATATATAAACACCAGGTATGTGAAAATGGCTTATTCAGGGAAGCACTAAATATAAATATATAAATAGATTGATGATACCTTGTCTTTTTTTTTTATAACTATAAAGCCAGCATTCATACAACGCAGGTGAACTACTCTTTATCTTTACATAGAAGCGTCCGTATTCAATAAAGACTAAGAAGAAACAAATTATTTGTTCAATATAAGTAAGGATACTCAAAAGTAACGGATCAGAATATTGTTGTGCCATCATGCGATCATATGTAACACACAAGAACAAAACCAGAACAGCTATACAACACAAGCCTGATACATCCAGCCACCCAGACCCTCAGTTCAAACTCCAATCCACCTGTCCACCACAGATCAGGAGTCATGTTTGCTCCCTGAGAAGCACAGTGACACACACACACACACACACACACACACACACACATCCCCCACTAACTTACCCGGCAGTCTGTTCATGTTGACCCCCTGGGCTGACAGTCCAATGCCCATGTACCTGTAAACAACAGTGAGAAATGAGAACAAAGGTTAAAACCAGGATCTCTGTATAACTTACAACATCTCAAACAAACTGCTGCATCAAACTAGAAACAGCACTGAAACTACTCTTATTCATTCCACAAATCATATTAGGGGTGGTGTTAATTTCTGATTTTCTGTTTCATATCATAAGACATATTTTTGCTGCATTATACTGGCAAGTGAAGGCCCACTCTCTTGTCAGGAAGAAAAAGCTAGTCACGAAGCTTTTCCATGCTGATTCCCTGCAGGATGAAGAAATCACCACAGCGATGGGGAAGTTCATATTCAGTGGAAGAGAGCACAGCGTTCAAAAACACATCAAGAGCTGCAGACATCACTCACAGAAAAACAAATGCTGCATTTGAATAAAAGCTCGGCTCAGACTTTCAACTATGAAATTCACTTCTTAACCTTTAAATGAGTTACACTGCATAGATAAGGATTTCCTTCAGATCAATCAACATACAGACAAAAATCTATAAATTCGACTATTCAGTTAAATGATTTGAGGAAGAAAACGTACAGCACTCTGCAGTTAGCTTGTGGATAATAAAAGACGAACATGATGGAGGCATCTGTGTTTTTTTCCTCCCCCCTCCCATTAAGATGCACAGAGGTTAAATGAAGTAATTCTGAGTTTTACTATATGCTGTAAAATGGCATGGAAGGATCACAGAAATGTATTGATTCGAGACCCCACCATATTCTATCCAAATGAATTCTGAGCATGCTTACACCTGTAACTGCTGTTCTATCATCATATTCCCAAGCCCTTAATCATATTCAGTATACTTTCATCTAACATTGCCATATTTACATCCAGTAATTCAAACCTTCTCCCACTTTTCTGCAGTGGCACATGTAATAAGACTACTGCACTACTTTCCACAGGCATACAGGTTTAAATAATGCTGCGTCGCAAATAATCCCGTTTACGACGAGTTAAAAGCCCCGCAAACTCCACCTTGACTTGAAATTCCACTTCTCATGATGAACATCCTGAGGTGGGAAATGACGTTATTACAACTTGTTAGGCATCACTTACAAGGCTGCATGAATGCGGCGTTAGTTTGCTGAAAGCCGTCTGTGACGTTCTGCCCGCTTCTATTGTTTACTTTCCTGCATCACACCACTCAGTAATTCCAGCCTTTATAACACTTACCCATCCCTCCCTTTGCTGACGATCTTCACTTCAAAGTAGTAGATACCACAGGCAGCGGGGATTGGGTGGGTAGCTCGCACGGATGCCGCGTCTTTGTGGTTTTTGCCGTGACCTGGAAAAGGAGCGCATAAGTAGAAAACAATGAGTCACTGATTCAGGGTTTTTCCTCCACAGAGAATTCAAAGGCAGCTGCATTTCTCAAATTACATGCTGCCATGACAAAACAAAATTTTCCTAGCCGGTGACAGTTCTGCTGTTCTGCTCGGTGGAAATCTGTAATCATCACTCCACTGAGACGCTGTATCAATTAGTACACTTGGGCAAACACAAATTTCCTGTTTTTATTTCAAAGCATGTAAATCCTCAAGATCACACACTTCTGAAACGAGAGCTCATGAGAGACAGAGTGAATACTGATCTGAGATCAGCTCTCCCAGGCCGTCATATTATATTCAGAATGATGTAGGCAAAATTTTTACCTTGATTAGCATTCTTTCTTAAAATTGAATACGCAACCTATTTATTGAAACCACACGAGACCAAACCTAGAACCTGGGCCTGAAAATAGGCCCGTCATTTCTCAAGCAGACAAAGGTCACAGACACACTCTATCTGACAGACACAGACACTCTATCACACACATACTCTCACTCTTTTTCTCTCTCTCTATCACACACACACTCTCTGTCCATCACACAGACATGCTCACTCTTGAACTCTCACTCTTGCACACGTGCACATTCCTGCACACGCACACACACTCCCTCACACTGGTGATAATATGACTGTAAGAGGAAGCCCAAGGCACAACTGACCTGTACAACTAACTAAAGCATAAGAGGTTACAATCAATACAATCCTACACAGGGTCAGGCAAACCTGAATGTGGTGCAAAACCATCGCTGGGCACAATCACATAAAGACACACACACTGCAAAAAATTTAGAGGATCCAGTCAGCAGAAAATGCATATTTTTGGTGTTTGGGAGTAAACCAGAATATCTAGAGGAAACTCCCAAAATACAAGAACAAGAGGCTCATAGCACACAGGCAGGAAGTGAACCCCCAAGCTGGAAACATGTTAACCACTGAGTCACCATGACCCCCACAATCCATTCAGTTCAGTCCATTTAGCTGCTGAATTCTTGAATCTGATTGGTCAGCAGGTGTTTCTAAGCTCAGCTCTGACTGGGATGCTTACTATTTCCATAGTAAAAATTCAAGCACAGGGATGCTCCATGTAGCAAGAATAACCGGATATAAGGACTTGCTTTTAAGCTGTGTTCATACATACAGTGATTTTATTGCTGCAAGTCTCCAGTCGTTGTACTATGAAGTCATCAGTAGGTGATCCTACTACTGGTTACTATAGTAATAAAGTTTATCAGTGGGGGTGGAGCTAGCATTCCAAATCAGCTTTCTTTCTGCTAAGATGAAACCTTCTGGAGGAAGAGTTTGTTTATAAAATTCAGCAGTGTATATATGCATCACATCACACATGATGAAGGAAAAAATGTGTGTGCCCTTTCCCACAAACTCAATTTATGTTTGTATAAAGTTTCTCAACATTGTTATGTCACTGGACACGCCCACATCGCCAAAGGTCTATGTCCACATCGCACCATGACTCCAGCTCTCACCGAAAATCACTGATCTCTGCTCGATTAGTCACTGCGAGTCACTGTATGTGTAAATGCAGCATTCGACACTTTGGCTGAAATCTAAAAATTATCCATTGATACATACGGTGTAAACATGCCGACTCGCATCTTACAGCGATGACACAGCAGGCTTCGTAGCAAGAATGCCTGCTCTTCGAAACCTCCTCCTGATTACCCATCTTGGAGGTGGAAGCATGTACAGCATTTGAATGTGTGTTTTTTTGGGTTTTTTTTATTAAACATGCTGCTTCAAGTCTAAGTGGATCACAGAAATGTTTCATCATCATGTTTCCTGTATTGTTCTGAATATTTTAATCACCTGAAGATGGAAACCTAACCTGCGCATTTAGGCACTGCTTTATCTGTAGACATATCTTATCAAGAAACCACTAAGCTGCTTTTCTCCAAGCTTTCATCCGCATGATGCACTGAGCATGGTTACGAATCTCTATACATCTGCCCTTTCTAGGCAAAATGTGACAGTGCAGTTATCTCAACAACTCAATAGAGTTCTGGAGTGCTTTTAAAGAACCCCATTAAACCGTGTGGAATTATTACAGTCTAATCTAGGTCACGTTGTTGTTCTTTGATTTGTTAAGTAATACATGATGCATTAGGCTCAGATCAGATCAGATCAGGCATTTCAAGGTATACGGTTTCAGCAGTAGGTTTGAGCTGTCCATCAAGCTCTCTTTATGAATGCAAAGCTACTTGTTGGCTCTAGAAGTTCCAAACTGCTCCTTTAAAAATGCTCTGACCAGCACAAGTGACACTCAGTGAGGAAAGGACACTCAGTGACGTTTGTGTGGCAGGAACCCATATCGGTATAATAGTCCCTGCCTTTCAGTTCAGCTCCAGCGCGGCTGACAGGAATGAGTTTTTTCAGTTTCTTTAATCAGTTTGATTTTGATAGGCTTAGACATGCTGTAGGCTTCCAGATGTTCAGCAGAGGCAGTGCGTGGGGAAGTTTAGAGCAGCTATGGTGACACTACTAAAAAGTGTAATTAAACAAAAACCAGCTTGTTTATAGATATTATGGCTAAAGTTATTTAAAAAAGCATTTTATCAAAAATAGAATTTAAGATGCAACAGCAGACTGAGTTGAATACACTGAGATGATATGATTCATATATAAATATATGTATACATACACAGCCAGGTGAATTTTATATGCAAACGCGCTCCATCCAGAATGTTTCATTAGAGAGGGAAGTAAACTGATTTGGAATGCTAGCTGCACCCCCACTGATAAACGTTATTATTATGGCAAGCAGTAATAGAAACACCGGCTGGCAACCGGCGACTTGCAGCGATGTGTGAACGTAGCATTAGTAGGACACACTTTGCATGAACATGACAAAACTCTGTCAAAAAAAGAAAAGAAAAGAAAAACCAACTCAATTTAGAGTGAAAGAAAGCAAGGCTGCATCAAGTGTGCAGCTCAAAACATCTGCACAACCGTCAGTCACGTATCGATTAGTTCATCTGTCGATTTTATTATGGGGGAAAATTAAAGCTGGCAGATTTTTGAGATCCACTCTTCACAGGCGAAGCTCCTGTGCAAAACGTGTAAAGTTTGGCAGGTCTGAAATGGTCATTTTTCTTTTTTCCATCTCACACTACTGCAGCTGGGCACACCCTACAATTTAAACACCTCTGCCTTAAAGTGCTGAGGGAATTTTCCAGTTCCTTCTCACCATGTCCATAGCTGTTTAATATGAGCTAATACACTGGTTTGTTAGTGTAACAGCTTATAGGCTCATGAGAAGCAGCATGCTTAAGAGACGTGTGTTTTCTGTTTAAACCTACTTTCTTTTGCAGCTTGTTGCATGCGCAGACTGATATGCAGACCTACTGTATATGATATGATATACCATGTCATTACACCACTACTCACGATCAACAGACATACATGGCTATGATCTCCTAGCTCCAATCATGGTCATAGCAAATTTTGTTTGCTTCACGCAATTTCTGCAACATATTTAGTAATCAACGACGTGTATAGCATTAAAGCGTATTTAAAACACTAGTAAATATGAAATTTTATCTTGTTTCTGCTGAATATGCCTGCATCTGAGCCAGTTAGACTTTATGGTCTTGTTGTCTGGGTAACAAGTCAGATATCAGCTTCAAATAATGGACAAATCTGGGATCAGGTCAAAACGTCAATAACCCCATCTATCCACAACCCGGTGTCAGTCCATCACAGAGCACAATCATGCATAAAAAAACAGGAAAATTTAGAGATGCCAATCGGTCTATAATACACATCTTTTGACTGGGAGAGGAAACCATAGCACATGGAGGAAAATGAATCCATCCATCCATCCATCCATCCTTAATTTTCATCTTTCATCTTAAATTTTCAGACCAGCTTCTTCAGGCACGAGAGTTTGAGATGATGCTCGTGCACACAATATTTTATACATGCTAAAATATTTTAGCAATAACACGCTGAAACACCTCACAGATCCACGTCTCACGGATCATTGGAACCTAACTAATTTGCATCCGTGAATATTTTGCAGACCCCCGAAATCCTCACAAAATCCTGCAAAAGTGTTTATGGCTAATTTCGTGGCCATTTATACATTTTCATGCTTTTTAATGCAAAATTATTAAGCAAAATTTAGTTTATTAATTTAGTAATATAAATATAAAAGTAAAATCAACAAAATATCAACATAAATAAAACAAATGTTATTTTAATGATATCGAATGTCGCATATGTACAGTACAGCCATTACGACACGCTATTGGCTGGAAGGGTTGGAAGTAGCCAATCACAGGGCATTAACAGTTTTACCTAGCTGCTGATTGGCTGGTAGCTATGATGCTCTGTATGCGTGATGTCGTGGTTCATCTCCCCACACCTTGTGCTCGGTTCAACACGTGCGTATATTCAATAAGTGTAAATAAGTGATCTCAGTGATTGTTTTCCTTGGTTTTTATACAGGCGATACGGTACTCTATTTTTACGACAAACATTTATTTATTTTTCAAGGGTAATGTATTAAGCTAACTTTTAAATGAAATGAAAGTGTTTTGGGAGCATGATTGTGGTCATATTTAGGGTTTAAACTCTAAAAATAAGCATTTACGGTACAGTATTCGTGTTTTTAGTGACTCCACCGAACACCCACAAAATCTTGTCATTCGTGATGGGTCCTGGAACGTAACCTCGCAGATGTGTGAGGTATTACTGTATATTTGAAGTAATACTGATGTAAAATCTGATGTGTGTTGGCAGCCAGTAAACACCACAACACTCCAAGTACAGTTGTGTAACTAGGAATGGAATGAGGTTTAGGTCTAGGTGTGATCTAGATCTGAAAACACTCTCTTAAACCAGATGCCGTATTCATGATACATGGGTCATATCAGACAATGATAAACCAGCACATTTAAAAACATAATGTAATGACTGTCTACTATCCAGTGTGCAGCCACCTAAAGCAGAGAAGCTTATAATGATGCGTCAGAGACAGAGACTGATTTAGGATCCACTTTTCCCAGCAGACATATCCTAGATCTTACAGCCTTGTCACACG